>NC_046171.1:43385779-43553279 GCF_011064425.1 Rattus rattus
AGCAGTATAAATGGGCAGTCGTCAGTGAGTAGAACAGATGGTAATTCTGGGGGAAAAGGGAGGGTACACACACAGACACTTAATAACGCTCCCACCCAGGCCTTTTTAATGCGGGTAAATGTTTGCGTGGGTACACGTGTGTGCACAGAGGCCAGAGGCCACTCTCTGATGACAGTCCTCAAGCGTCATCCACATCTTTTCTTTTGAGAAAGGATCTCTCAGCGGCCTGGAGCGCACCAAGTATTCCAGCTGGTTAGCAAGCCTCAGGGATCTTCCCGTCTCTGCTTCCCCAGAGCCAAAACTGCAAGTGTGGGTCACCACTCCTTGCTGTTATGTGGGTCCTGGGTTTTCTGGGCTTCAAGGCAGGTGGATACTTTGCCTATAGAAGTATCTAAACCCTCATTACTTTCAAAAAGGACTTTTGGCAAGGCCAAGTTTCACCACTGGGTCTTAATTAACTAATTAATTAATTAATTAATGGTGTGCGTGTGTGTGTTTGCACACGTGTGTGTATTGGAAAGAGGATAAGTTTGTGGAGTGGGCTCTTTCTTCTCCCTTTGTGTGGGTCCTGGGGATGGCACTTGGTCACCAGGCTTCTGTAGCAAGTGCCCTTATTCACCGAGCCACCTACTCAGCTCCCATCATGGCTTCTTTTTCCAGAGAGGAAGTTTGAGGATGCTCTCCTAGAAGGATGGGTCTCACACATGCATGCACACTTTGAAAAGGAGGTAGCTTCTTATTTATTGGTGCGGGGTTGCTGGGGTCCCTGCAGGTGTCATGTCAAGCAGGGAAACAATCGTCCAAGAGGTGCAAATGGAAACTCAGTTCAGTCCAACTTAGTCAGAATGGATCAAACTTCTGGAAAGTCTGATGCCAGGCGGTTTATTGCTGGCATATTTGAATATAGTACAACATGGGGAAAAGTTTCCTGGTGTTAACACAAGGCCCAGTGCACAAGGAGGCATAATTACATTGAAATTTATCTCAAATTATACATCATTTCTTCCAAGAAGATGTATTCTAGAGACAGGCTATCTGTGTTAGTTTAGGGGCCTTGGGATATCTGGCGTGGCCTTGAGCATACAGATAGCATAGAGGACATCAGGTCATTGTCTACTTGTGTTCGTGGTTGAGGGAGCTTGGGGGAGACCTTTGTTATACAGGTAATGTTAGGGTCATTTAGATTACTAGCCGCCTTTGGTGCTGGTTGTAGGTGATTGATATGGCTTGGCCCAACATATAATGCAGATCGCCAGGCTGTCAATCACCCCCAATTCCCAGCATTCTGGATGGAAGGACAGGTCTTATTTCCTTTCCCCCGAGAGGACAATCCTGTGAGCTTCATGGTTTCCCTGGAGAACCGTGGGTGCAGGGCCTTCATGCTCCCAACATGAGGTCTTTCGATAAAACTCCGGTTTTCTTTATTCGGTGTATTTGGGGGAGTTTAATCTGGGACCCTTTAAATCAACTACTCTATTAAGTATATTCCCTTATCTCTGCCTTCATCATCATGGGCCCATCTCTCTCCTAGGTATCTATGGATTTGGGCTTACCTTGAGAACCTCATTTTAATTTGATTATTTTTTTTTATAAATACTGTTTCCAAACTGAGTTACATTTTTTTAAAGATTTATTTATTTATTATATATAAATACACTGTAGCTGTCTTCAGACCACCAGAAGAGAGCATCAGATCTCATTACAGATGGTTGTGAGCCACCATGTAGTTGCTGGGAATTGAACTCAGGTCCTCTGGAAGAGCAGTCAGTGCTCTTAACCACTGAGCCATCTCTCCAGCCCCCAACTGAGTTACATTTTAAGGTGCTGCCTTCAACATGTCTGCTTTAGGAGGACAGTTCAACCCCTGACGATGGCTCCGTGAGAAGTAGTCCTATTGCAATTTCTGTTGGTGGTGGTTGCTTTCCGTTTGTCTTTGAGACAGTTCGTTTTCTCAGTCTGTGGCCCAAGGCTGGCCTAGAACTCACTGTAGAACCAGGCTGGCCACAACCCCCTGGCTGCCTTCCTTTCGTACCCCGCCCCCCTCCAATGCTGACATTACAAGTCTCGCTCCACCACAATCTGTTCTGGTGAACCAGAGCTGTTGCTCCAGTGGCTTCCGTTTGGTGCTCAGAACAGAGACACTGGGCTTATTTTTCTACGAATGTCGTACCTTGCTGTCTGGGAAAGCGTATGCCTGGCTGTGTGAAGCCTCTGGAATCTGAGAGTCCACATGCAGGGTCCACAGGGACACTTCAAAGGCCCTCCCAGAGCAGATGGGAGCTTCGAGTGCCAAGGAGAGTTCTGCAGGAAATTTTGTTCAGATGCCTCTCCAATAGGACAGTAGTTGGTGACAGACCCGTTAAGATCTTAGAAAGAAGCACAGTTCTGGGACTGGAGACTTTAGAGAGAGGCTGTGGGCAGGGCAGGGGGAGTCCAGATGAGGAAGACTTCACTGAGGAAGTCCCTTGGCTGAGCTCTGACAGGCAGGATGATGGGAACTCAAAGGCGAACTGTAGAACTAGCCCAGAGGGGTAGTGTTATCAAGATGTCTGTGATCAGGAAGTTGTTCAATTTTAATGAAAAGTTTATGGAATTGTCAGGAAACCTTTAAGCTTTCGAAAGATCACCCAGGCACCTGTATCTGACGGATAGGTGGAGGAGAAAGGTGTTGTGGGGACTTTCCAGAAAACTACCAACAAAGGCTATCAGAGCGTTTAGGAGGTGCTTGTAAAACACCCAGATATAAAATTCTAGGAGCCTGGGAGCGAGTAGCAAGACACTGGGTTGGAAGGAAGGAGACACATTTAATGCACAGTTATGACGTAGCTCTGTGGACTCACTGATTCACTGGATAGATAAGAACAAAGAAAGCCCGGCTTTGGACGACAGAGCACTTGGTGATGTGTGTGACAGAGATAAGATCTATAAGGAAAGGAGCCAGTCTGGGGAACAAAGGGACAGATAAGGCCAGGAAATGCCAACGGGTTCCATAGATTCTGTTAGTGTTATTACAGGGCCTGGGAAGGGCTGAATTCCCCCACTTTATCCCATTCATGCTGACAGTCAAGTGATCGATCCCTTAGAAAGTGCTCTCACTTGAAAGCAAGGTCTTTGCAGATATAAGGAGGCTGAGGTCGTATACTGGGTGGGCCATGCCTTGACAAAAAACGGGGAAAACAAGGAACTGCTGGAAGCAAGGGTGAGGTCGACACAGATCCTCCGACAGCAACCATGAAGTCCTTGACCTCAGTTTTGGACCTCTGGGCTCTAAAGCTGTGAGAGTAATCTCTTTATCCTACACCATAGGAAGTCTGATTCAGGATGCTTTCCTGCTGAGCCTTTCCCACCAAACACAGTGCCCAGATCTCTGGCAGGAGCTGTCTAGTGTCTTTGCTATACAGGCCCACTGTCTGGGAGAAGCAGGATGGTCAGTGGGAGAGCCAGTTGTCCACAACAGTATGGTGGATGTATGACAATTCTATCTATTGGAGAACCCTGTTATCAAGGTCACAGTCCACCTTGACTGGATGGTTCTCTGACCTTGGTGCAAAACAGAGGACTACAATTCTCCGAAGGGCTTCCCTGTTCCTGCCTGGCCTTGTCTGGAGAGCATCCCTGAATACTGAACACTTATTTGAAGAATGACCTTGAGCAGAGCTGCTTAGCTCAGCGCACAAGTCCCACTCTGGCTTCCCATCCAAAGGGTAGTTAGGTACTGTATTATAACCAATTAGCCCTTTCCACCTACACCCCTAAAAGCCCTTGTGTACTCTAATCCTAGAACGATGAAGTGCTGTCTCTGGAAGTCCATCTGTCACACTCACAGCCATCCAAACCCTGCTCCCTGTGTCCTCTCGGGCCAGTGGCCAGTGACTCCCAGGAGAAGGGAGACCCACACTGTCCAACCATCATCTCCTCTTTTGGAGAAAGACTTCCCTGCTTTTTAGTGTTGTGTTGGTCGAACCAAGACTTATGGTTCCATCTTCTCCCAAGTGCGAATGGAATCTAGTTATATGGGGGAAAGGGATGGCCAACAAAGAAACCAAAGCAAGCAGAAACGAGAAGTAAAGGGAAAATATAACTGTCTGGGCAGTGTTACATTGGGTCCAAATTCTTACAGATCTCTGAGGAATTTTGCGGGTCACTCCAGGAAGTATTCCTCAACATGAGGCAATTATTTTCTCCATTTGCCTCTGAGAATTTGAGTGAACACATTGCCATCGAAGGAATAAAAGTATAAATAAAAACCACGATAACAGGGGTAAGGCAGCACAAGCAGAAGGGAGCCGAGGGAAGGACCGAGCACGGGGACACAGGGGGATGAGAGAGGTGGCACTCTGTGACCCTGAGCAAACAAAGGCAGAAGAGCAACCTCAAGGAAACAGAACAAGAAAAGGGTGGCATAGCGCCCAATTTTAGTTAGTCAAGGGGTGTAAATGAGGCCGCTAGGTCTGCTGTCTGGCGAGCTGTTAACGATGCATGACTCTTATCATCGTTACCCCAGGACAGGGCAGCTCAAAACCTCACAGGTCTGTAATTCTCACAGACATTGGGGATGGCGGGGCGTCGGGCATGAGAAACCGTTCAGGCTGAGGCCTCTCACGGGTGTGTGTATGTAGTCAAGCTATCACTCAAGTTAGAGTGTGAGTTGTTCCTAGCAGCTGGAGGGTGCATTTCTAATGTCTGGTGGTAGGAGACTTCCGTTCTTCCTCTGTGGGCTCCTTGGGAGAACCACCCAAGTACGTTATAACTCCATGGAGGTAATCCAGGAAAGAAACGTAGTTTATTCTAACACCCTGGCAGTGATAACCTGACATCCGTACCACAGTCGGCTCCCTAGAAGTGGGTCGTTAAGTATGGCCGACTCGCAGTGGAAATGTAACTCAGCCCCTTCGAAAAGTCTCAACATTCGCAGAGATGTATTTAGAACCCGCTCAAAATCTTGGGTAGTTTCTGCCAGAGCCATGATAGAGAAAGAGGGAGCAAGGCACGCCACCCTTTCTAGAAATGGGCCTCTGAGGAAAACGGGGTGTAGCTTAATTATTGGAGAAGGGTGGGGATAGAGACAGTTTTAAAATCTCCCCTGACTTTCGTT
The DNA here is from genome assembly GCF_011064425.1 of Rattus rattus. Classification (NCBI taxonomy): domain Eukaryota; kingdom Metazoa; phylum Chordata; class Mammalia; order Rodentia; family Muridae; genus Rattus; species Rattus rattus. The sequence goes on from NC_046171.1 coordinate 43,390,875, forward strand.
TGTTAACACAAGGCCTACACTTTATAGATTTATAGTTAGCTCAAGGCTAACAGGTGGGAGACAATGGGCTCAAAGGCTCTGGGCTAGCCCTGCACATTCCTGCAGTCAGGTCTCCCACGGGGAAGGGAGCAGACTCGTAAAATCTACCTGATGCACACTGTGTGTACGGTAGAGGAGAGGCTCACTGTTGGGTAGGGTCTGTCATCAAGAAGGACCTGTAACCAGGAGGGGCTGCTAAGTGGAACTGTGCTCGCTGGACCTCAGCGGAAGAGGAGTAAAGATACACATGTGAGAGAAGGAAGGGGCTGACAGACGGGAAGCTGGGCTGACGGAAGCGGAAGCGGGACTGACGTAATTAAGAAGCTTTACGGCCCGCACTTTGGTTCGCACTATACAACGGGGCAGCGGGCCTTATTTTTTCATTTTTGAAACAAGCGTGTGTGAAAAAGTGCTGGCCTGTTATAGATCTCGTCAGCAAAATACTAATAAAGCCTAAGGAGACATTTTAGGCAGTGGTGTGCCCGGGTGAGCTCGCTTCACCTCCTGCGCGCTGACGTCACTTCCCAACTCCGCTATCTGATGGTTTCACAAGGGCAGCCTGACCCTCGCCATAGCGACGGTGTTTGCCATAGAAAAGGTAACCCACTTTAGAAGTTTTGCCTTACGGACTCAGCCTTATTTCCAAACACGTTTAGCAGCAGACTACTTGTTTCGGTGCAGACGTGGGGTGCAATGTCAGTTCAAGACGGTGGCGGTCCTGATGCGGGGGAGTGCCACCGAGGGGAAGGGCCAGAGTTCCAGGGACCAGATAATGAGTTCCTCTTCTGTAGATTCTAGGGACACAATTTCCTCTTTTCTCCACGTCTTCTCTAATTCCCCTACATGCAGGATAAGGCTGTGTGGTACGAGACGAGTGGTAGTGTTGAAGTAGCTATTCAGAGAGAGGCTAAAAATCCAGTGTCTTTTATACATTCATAGTTCTAGACTTTGCCCATTCTTTCCCCCTTTTTCTTTGTTGCTTTGCCTATTTAAATTTTACAGCAAGTGCTAGGAAGATATTATAAAAAAGGAAAGGCCTTCATAACTACAATCAACTGCATGGCTCCTTCACTCCTACCCGACCTGTGGCCATCTCCATGCTGAATCTCATGCTTTTCAGTTCCTTGATTTTCCTTTTTATTGCGATTATTCCTGAAACATGTGCCATTTTTAATTGCAGCTGCCTGGAATATTACGGAAAGAGGGGCTGCCAGTGCTTCCCTGCCGTTTGTTTACTCAACCGTTGGTATCCACCCGACTGCTTTAATTCATTCATTTTGTCTGTTGTCCTGTTTTGTTTTTTTCCCCCCATGGGTGTTTTGTACGTTTAGGCCACAACTCCTTTAAATGTTTAAAACAAAAATAGAGAGCCAGGCATAGAAGCCCGTAGTCCTCTTTCCAGAGTTCATTGAGAGATAGGCCGGGCACGATGGCACACATCCAGCCAGAGCCACATAGCCAATGCTGCCTCAAAATAAAACTCCAGTTTAATCTAACTAGGCTAAGGATATCAGGTTTAATCTGCAGGTTGTTAAAAAAGCAGTTTATATAGTACTTGTATGGTCTCATACAATCTTTATAGATTTGATTTTCCATGCCAGTTCCTTAATGGACTTTCTCCTCTCTGGTTTCTATTCAGAAGTAGGGCTTTACTTACCAAACATTTTCATTCTTCACGAAAGGCACAGAGTTTACATTTTAAGGCCAGCAAGGATTCTTTCAAGTTTCCACCCCGTAGATCGTTGTAAAGCGTTATCTATCTTAGAGAAACTGAACTTTCAGTTTATTGGACTTTAATCTACGTAAGTCCCCCAAGCGCCAACCAAACCCAAGCTCGTAAATGGTTCAGGGTACAGGAATTGCTGATGTCTACGAACCCTTTTATTTATCAGGTAACATTTGCCTTTGGTAAGGTAGTACAGGAATGCACATCCTCATTTGGAATTCAAACCAGCGTTTGGCAGAGTTTATACAAATCATTGCCGAAGAAACAGTCTCTGGTAACTATGGTAATGATCAGACTCGTCTGGAAGAACTTTCTGGAGCCTCTTGACTTTCCCCAACCCAGGTACTCTCAGCCAGAAGTCCTCATTACTTCCGCCAGGAAAGGCCTGTCCCTTCCCGAGGCCCCCAAGAGAGAACGCAGCCACCCCCACCCGTTCCCAAGGAGATAAATCCACATGACTTGGAGGCATTTTGGTAACCGGCCCAAAAGTGAAAGCAGGCTCTCCTTCCCTCAGAGAAACACTCGGGGATGGCAAGAGATAAGTTTCTAGGGAGAGAAAAACAGGGTGTGTGCTGCGGTGGGAGAGGGTGAGAAGGTGAAGACTTCGGATAGGAGGGATATGAGAGGTGCATTTTCGGCCATTGCCATGAGAGGGAAGGAATGGGTGTGAGCTTTCTTTGGAGCTGGGTCTGAGAAGTAGGCAGAAGAGATTTTTCTCTACTCTAAAGGTTTTATAGCAACCAGAGAAACGTCCACTGGTCCGAGCACGGTCCGTAGAGAGGACCGGAAAAGATGCCCGCCACACTGTGGGATCTCAGAGGCACCGGGAAGCTTCCTCACCCCAGGATGGTGCCTTCTCCGCTCAGCTCTGTCTGATGTTGCAGCATCTGCTTCAGAAATCCACCCTGTCTTGCACTAGCTGAACGGTGCCCACAGCTGGAGGGGAAGCACACCTTTGCCAGAGGTTGCATGTGCCAGAGTTGATCTCTTTCTAATCACTGGAAACCCTCCCAATTCCTGACAGACACTCCACCAAGAGTGTACTATCTAGGGACCAAGGAGATGGGTCAGTCAGTAAAGTGCCCGGACGCAAGCGCTAAGGCCTGAGTTTGGATCCCTATTGCCAATGTCAATAGATGGATGTCACTCGCGCGTGGTGTCACGTGTTTCAAACCCCCAGAACTGGGAAACCTTGAAACTCATTGGCTAGCCAGCCTGTCCAAACCAACGATCTCCAGGTTCATCGAGAGAACCTGCCTTTAAAAAGGCATAGACGTTATTGAGGAAGACACTGCGCACGCGCAGGCGCAGCCGGGCATTCACGACTCAGTTGTTTTTAGCCTGCTGCGCGGAGCTTTGATCACTGCTCAGAGGATGGTCTCATTACGATGACCCCCTGAAGCCACTTCCATCTCACTGTGACCTAGTGTTGGAATGCATCCTGTGAGAGAGCGCTGAGGAAGAGCTGAGAGGGTCACCGAAAGGGGGTTTTTGTAGTTCTCTGCAATTTTGCTCTGGAGGCCTTGAGGCTAGCCTGGGCTACCAGGTCTGAGGCTACTCATGGTTTGACTTTCATCTGGGACCGAAATAGCCGATGCCAGCCATGGATCACCACTGAGAACAGAACAGATCAAGGCCCACAACAAATTGGTTCTGGTCTGACCAGGCCACTGTGTCCCAAGCAGACCGTGTCTCTTTGCTTTCTGTGTTTATTTCCCTTTGGCTCTCAAATGTTCAGTGATGTTTCCCCGGCTTCAGCTTATCAAAGCAAAGCATGATGGTGTCCTGGGTCACTGATGGTGACAAGGGGACACAGAATGGACTAGGCTTACGGGTTCTGTGGGCCTCACCTGCCTGTGAGTGTTCTTCCAGACGCTGTTTTTATTAGGGGTGAGGTTAGTCTAGCTCCCATCTCCAGCAAGCACACTCTTTCATGCCTCAATGGTGCAAGAGCCACTCAGAACGCCCGGCCCAAGGAAATAGTAGGCAATAGTTTCTTTCCCTCAAAGGTTTTGGGAGGAAATTACATTTTTTAAAATAGGTAGATGCATGAAGGAGTGGAATACGCATACATGTGAATAGAACATGCATGTGAATAGAGCATACCTGTGAATAGAATATGCATGTGAATAGAGCATACATGTGGATAACATGCATGTGAATAGAGCATACATGTGGATAGAACATGCATGTGAACAGAGCATACATGTGAATAGAACATGCATGTGAATAGACCATACATGTTACTAGAGCATACATGTGAATAGAACATGCATGTGAATAGAGCATACATATGAACACTAAATGCCATGCAGAGCTAAAAGTAAATTCCTAGTTGTCCGTGAATCGTGCCTGTAATCCCAGCATTCAAGAAGATGAAGGAGGAGGATAGAGTTCGAGGTGGAATCCTGTCTATAGAAAAGGCAGGGACAGGGATGGAGCAGAAACTGAGAGAATGGCCAACCAATAACCGGTCCAACTTGAGATCCACCCCATGGGCAAGCACCACTCCCTGACACTGTTAATGATACTGTTAGGCTTGCAGACAGGAGCCTAAAATAACTGTCCTTTGAGAGGCTCCACCCAGCAGCTGACCAAAACAGACACAGAGACCCGCAGCCAAACATTGGACAGAGCTTGGGGGAGCTTCTTATTGCCATAGAGTTGGGGGAAGGATTGAGGGCCCCAAGTGGGGACAGGAATCCACAGGAAGACCAGCAGAGTCAACTAACCCTCACCCTGGGGCTCTCAGGGACTTAAACACCAACCAAAGAGCATTCATGGGCTGGTCCTAGGTCCCATGCAGATGCATAGCTCTGTCTCCATGTTGTTCTCTCAACTACTGTAGAGGGGGCTGTCCCTAAAGCCTGTCTGTGAAATACAGCCCCCAACTGGGCTGCCTTGTCTGGCCTCAGGGGGAGAGGATGTGCCTAACTCTGCAGAGACTTGGTGTGCCAGGGTGGGGGATTGAGAAGGGGGGCCCTTCCCATTCTCAGAGGAGAAAGAGTTGGGGGTGGGGGGAAGGGACCATGTGAGGGGGTCATGTGGGGGTAGTGATGGGGATGTAAAGTGAATAATAGTTAAAAAAAAAAAAAAAGAATTGAGGCCAGCCTAGGCTACAGAGTGTCTCAGTAAACAAAACAAAACAAACCCACCAATGACAAACAAAATTTCAGTGACTTTCTGGCCCCCGAAAGCAGCTCTGGCGACCGTTCAGTCTTTCTTAGAAGAACTCATTGTTCCTTCTCCTCTCCTTTGCAGAGGGTTTCAATAGAAGAAGAGTTAGAGGAAGTTCAAAGGCTTCTGCAAAACCAAATGAGGTTATTAGGTAGTGAGAACCATGGAGAAGGAAGTTCTCAGGGCTCATGGACGTCCAGAAGTGCTTGCATTGTTGAGGACAGCTGGCCTACAGACTCTGAGAGCAGATGTTTCTCCTCAGAGCAAGACAGGAACTTAAATGAGTAATTATAGCTCCAGGTTTCCCCGAGGACACCGAGGAAAGCCTGGAGTTACTGAGCAAGGAAGGACATTCATTTCTATCCCGTCTTCCTTCCTCTTCCTACTCAGTGTGACTTACTAGAGACTAGATTCCGGGGAAGTGGAGTGAGGAAAGTGGAGTGACTTGTCTGAGTAGCACAGCTAAGGGCAAGCCTAGAACAGGATTATGGCCTCCTTAGGTGTCCTGATTGGCTGTAGCAAGCAAAGCTCGTTTAAATTCCATGTCCAGGCTTCAGGATAAGCACAGTCCAGGTTTGTTTACAGGTTTGACTTTCTCTAGGCTAAATGTTTATTGTGAGTGTAATTGGGGAGCATTCTAAGCATGTATAAAATGAGATCTTCCTTCATTTACTCATTCATTCATTCATTCGCTCATTCATTCACTCACTCATTCACTCATTCAGTCATTCTCTCATTCATTCATTCAATCACTCACTGTTCACTCATTCAATCACTCATCCAGTCATTCACTAATTCACTCATTCATTCAATCGCTCATTCATTTACTCATTCATTCACTCATTCATTCATTCATTCATTCATTCAATAAGCACTGACAGGAACTACCAGACCATGTGGACGGAAACATGGGGATGCATTCATTCTTGCTCTGGAGAGGAGGGATGAAAATGGAAGACAGAAGTGGAAGCAGAAGCCAGCAGAGTCCACTGTGGATGTGCAGGGTAACCATGTTAGAAAGTGCCAAGGGAACATTCGAGCTGAAGCAAGCAGCCTGGGATGGCATTAGGACACAGTAGGAGTACGCTGACAGATCGGAATGGACTTTTGTTAAGAAAGTTTGCACTACCAGAGTTCTTCAAACATTTCTTTTTAGGTTTATTTAAATTTACACGTGTGAGTGCTTTGTTTGCACGCATAGATGTGTGTATCGCGTGCATGCCTGGTGTCCACAGAGGCTGGAGGAGAGTTATTTGCAGAAATGGCTCTGCTTTACCCGAATAAGGGAGTATCAGCTGCTTGTCATTCAAGGGCTACTGAAGAGAAACAGGGACCGAGTCTGTAAGCTTAGCTTTGTTCAGACAGCTAGCTATTGGGGGAGACAGAGACCCGCCAGCAGGCTAAACACAGGGAGGGGAAGCAGAGGCAGGCAGACATTAGACGGGTTAGTATATATATATATATATCGTATATGAGTACACTATTGCTGTCTTCAGACACACCAGGGAAGGGCATCAGATCCCATTAAAGATGGTTGTGAGCCACCATGTGGTTGCTAGGAATTGAACTGTGGACCCTGGAAGAGCAGTCAGTGCCCTTAACCACTGAGCCATCTCTGCAGCCCAGAGGGGTTAGTCTTGACCCTCAAGTCAGGGATGAGTCTTGCCTCTGATGGCGTTGGTACCTCTCTTCCTATGTTTCCTGAACTCTCCCCTAATCATTGTCTCACTCGAGCACTAGGTTTGCATATTCCCCAAACCACAGAGGTTCGCAGTCCTTCCGTGGCGTCTCCTGGTCTAGGGAGCTATCCCAGAACAAACAAACCATTATTACCATTGTCCGTGCTGAGCTATCTGCAGTGTGTCCGTGCAGATTAATCTTTACAGCACGAGGCACAAAGATGCCCTTGAAATATGAATGCGGAGCTGTGGATCGCCTCCCCCATCCCCAGGACGCTTGCAGGTGCGATTATAATACAGGTATCAAGGCCATTTGGAATTATTAGGATGGGCCCTAAGTGAAGTGTCAGCCTCTTTAGAAAAGAAGAATGACAGAGGGGGACGATGATGGAAGGACCTCGTGGAGATGGAGATGGCAGGGAGGATGTCAGCCAGATGGTGTGGGCCCCAATGGTGACAGCGGTTAGATGCAGGGGAGGCATGGAGGGGTCTCTTCTAGTGTTTCTGTGTAGTGCACTGCGGTGCCTCTATTTGTGCTTTGATTTTAAACTCCTGGTGTCCAGATCCATGAGAAAGTAAGCTTTTCTTTGGTTAAATCATGAAATCTGTGATGATTTAAGCCCCCAGTAATCGATATACAACCTGTTCCTGTCCCATCCACCCTTTCCCCTCTACACTCCTCTGTCAGCACCTGGAGGGTTTTCTTTTTACAACGTAGGAAGTATGACATCAACAGAGCAGATGGCTCAGGATCCAGTGAGGGCTACCCAGGCTGACTCTCTTGTCTCTAATTCAGGGTTACAGAGAAGCTAGGAAGACTACTAGGTGTAGCCACAGTGTTTCTTCATGTATCAGCTGTTCCATTCTCTAGGGACAGATGTTGCCAATCCTAGAGGATAGAAAGCCTTATGACTCTATCTGAGCAGACAGCTTCTCAAGTATCGTTAACTTTCACCTTTGGATGCCCTTTCTCTGGCCCCATCCCCCACCCCATTTCTTCCTTCTTTTCTTAACAGTTCTGGGGATTGGATCCAGAGCATTCTGTATGCCAGACAAGCGCTCAATCACAGAGTTACATTCCCTTCCTTCCTTCCTTCCTTCCTTCCTTCCTTCCTTCCTTCCTTCCTTTCTTTCTTTCTTTCCTTCTTTCTTTCTTTCTAAAAGAAACATCCTTATCTCATAGGATGAAGCAAATGTAGAAGTTGGTGGCCTGCCTGGAATGGTGGCACCTGCCTGTACCATTCTAATTTTTAGGAGTTTGGTCTTGAACTCACTCTGTAGCCTAGGCTAGCCTTAACCAATTTTAAACATGATTCATTTATTTTGCATGCACCTGGGGCATGCCTGATGCCCAGGTGGTCAGAAGAAGGCATTGGATGTCCTGAAACTGGAGTCATGGATGGTTGTGAGCCATGGGTGGGTGTTAGGATGCAAACCTGGGTTCTCTGCAAGAACAGCAAGTTACCTTTACCACTGAGAGATCCCCTCAAGCCTCTGACATTAAACTCTTGGTCCTCAGGTCTCAGCCTCTTAAGAGCTGGGGTAACAGGTACAAACCGTTCCTACCTGGACACCAGATCGTACCTTGCTTCACCCCATTAGTCTGTTATGGACAGACAGGCAGAGGCCATTCATACTGCAGCTTTGTGCTTGTTGCTGGCCTTCAGTAGTACGAGGGGTAGGCCAGCTTCTCCTATCTTTATATGTGGTAGGACCAAAAATTTGTTTGTTAGAAAAAAAATCACATATGAATTGGGTATGGTGGTGTATAATCTCGGCTAATAAGGAGGCCGAGGCAGAGGACTATTTGAAGCTAATCTGGGTAATATAATCAGATCCTGTCTCAATATGAAAATTACAGATACATCTTTAAATATCATGTAAGCACATACACAGTCACATTGGATCTACCTCTTCAAAAAAACATGCTGGTTAGAAACACTTGTAGCACTACAAATGACAGCGGTCATTATTTCTAAATTCCTGAGTCGTCATTTTTTTTCCTTGGTAGTTTTCTTCATCTTCCAAGATGTAAACTGAAGCAGTTTCTAACTAAGTTTTCTGTTAAATAGAGTTCTAGGTCTTGCCTTTAAGATTTTATTCCTAGAATTAGTTCTGAATGTCAGTGTTAGCGTTAGCTTCTGGACAACCGACCAGGCACTTCCTCCAGGCTTGGGCTGGACTTATGGAAGCTGTGTTATTTATTTCTCTCTCCTCTTTTCCTTTCTGGCCTCGTGTAGTCAAGGTTGCCCTCAAATGCACTATGTAGTCAGGGCTAGCCACGAGCTCCTGATCTTCCTGCGTCTGTTTCCTAAGGGTTAGAATTATCGCCATGGCCTCCTTTCCTCTTTTCACCAGACACACGGACACCAGACACACGGACACCAGACACAGGGTGTCACAGCAAAGAAGAGTAGCAGGCAAACTACTGTCTTCTGAGAATTTTAGGGATTTCCCTCAGTCTGCCTTCATCTTGGCCCTCCAGCTGCTTCCTCTGATAAGGACGCTTTTGTGAGGTCTTACGAAGATTTCTAAACTTCTGGTTGAAAAAACAGAACATCTAATAACTCCCAAGAAAAACCAGTCCTGTTGACTCTTGTAGCTGATTCATCAAGGGGATCAACTGTTCAAATGGGCGAGTGTAGGCATCAGTGGCTGTTTCCAAAAGTTGGTTCCTAAGGGAGTTTGAATCGGTATCTTGTTCAGCTGTGTGTGCTGGAACCAGTCAAACGTAATCCTGGGCAGACACATTTGGTTTTGCATAAATTTAGAGCATTTGCAAAAAAAGAAAGAGAAAGAAAGAAAGAGAGAAAAAAAGGAAGGAAGAAAAGAAGTCTCTGACAGAATGTTCCACTCTAATTCCTTAGTGCCCACATATTTCCCCTTTCTTTTAAGGTTAGAAAGGAAGGGAGTTCAGCCACACATTGTAGCCAAATATGTTAGCTGCTTTCGTGTAGAGGGAGTACACTCCTTATGATGGTGGTAATAGTGCTTCTCGTGTTTTACATTTTGGTTAACATTTAGCCCTAATTGAAAGAGAGAAAGAAGAAGAAGGAAAAAAAAAGGTCCTAAAACCAATCTTTCAAAGTAACAGAAGCAGAGTGGCTAATCAGATTTGGAAGTGGGGCTAATGGCACTGTAATCAGATTGATGAGCTGTTACACTGAAGGGAAAGCCGTGCAGAGCTCCCCTTGGATTCGTCCCTGGCCTTTTACTTCAACACACAGCTCAAGGCCTGTCACCTCAGCTTCAAAGCACAGATCCAAGATATCTACCAGCTGACAACTTTTAGTTCATTTTATTTTTTTGTAAACAGCCTCCACCCCCAGCTTTTCCAAGCAAGACACAAAAGGAAGGGGGTGGGTATCATTTACTGGGAAGAAAAGGCTTGTCGCTTGTTTGTTTATGTGAATGGATGACCCAGGAGGCTGGCTGCCCACCATAGCAGGCCGACTTAGGGGCTGAACACCTTGCTGATTTGGATAGTTGGTTTATGTTTGAGGGTGTTGCTGGGTAAAATGTTTCATGCACAGGTTGTGACATGGTGACAGGATATGTTTGAGCACCAGCTTTTCACAAAGGGTAAATTCCTCGGAGCATCCTTGCACTGAGAAAGGTGGAGCACAGGTCCTCCTCTGTGGGGCATCTGGTCTAAAGGGTTTTATGTAGGGCAGTGCCTACATTTCTTGGTGCCATCCTTGCACTGAGAAAGGGTGACTGAGTGCAAGTTCTTGGCAGGGCATCTGGGTTTCATGTAATACAGTGCACAAATCACCGCCAGATGGGGAGACTCCATGAAGTTATACCAGAGACCACTTGGGTATAAAATTCTCTGTCCCACTCCCCTACCCCCACCCTGTCCCACCAAGCTATGAGCCAGGAGTACTGTCCAGGGAGGCTGAGGAATCTTTAGGTGGGGGGTGGGGTGCCGGTGGATGTGGGTAGTGGGGGCAGAAGCTGAGGCGTTACCACCCAGTCTTATTTCTCTCTGCTCCCTGCCAGCTGCGGTGAGCTGCTCCTACCACCCTCCTTCATCTCCAAGGGCTCTCGCTCAGACATTGAAACAAAATATCTCGTTTCTGTATTCAGTCACAACAAGGAGAGTAGTAACCAATCCATTTTCCTAGAGCCCCAAAGACCCCCCCAAGACCCTGAAAAGTGTCATCAGTACCATCAAGATGGTGACCGGGTGCTCACTGCCTCTGTCTTTGTACAAATCCAGGTTGTCGAAGTAGCAGGTGGTAACCTCAGGTTCCAGTCTTAAAAGGAATTCAAGGAGGAAGAACTGAGAAGCTGGACTTTATAACAGTAAAATATTTCTGCTCTGAGAAAAGACCCTATCCAGTGAATAAGAAGGCAGGAGAGAACACTCAGGGTTTGTGATGAAGCTCTGTATGTAAGATGCACACAGACCCTAAACAGTAAGGAAACAGTGACCCGACTAAAACTAGAGGGGTGATCTCGGCAGACACTGGATAGGTGACTAGCGAATGGAAAGGCGCTCAGAGTCTGGACCTGAGGTTGCATGCCTGTAATATCAGAACTTGGGGACAGAGGCAGGATTATAGGGAGTTTGAATTCACAGGGCCATCCTGGTCCACACAGCAAGTTCTAGTTTAACCGGGACTACAAAGTGAAACTCAGCATAAGAAGAGGAGGAGAAAGAGGGGAGGGGAAGAGGGGGGGGAGGAAGAAGAGGAGGAGGGGGAGGAGGAAGAGGAGGAGGAGGGGAGGGGAGGAGGAGGAGGAGGAGGAGGAAATAAGAAATAAGAAAGGAAGGAAGGGAGGAGGAAGAGGAAAAGAAAAATAAATAGGTAAAAAGAAAGTTGGGTATAATGGCCCATGCCTTTAGTTCCAGCACTTGGGAGGCAGAGGTAGGTGGATCTCTGTGAATTCCAGGCCACCCTGCTCTACATAGGGAGTTCCAGGACAGCCAGAGCTATATAGTGATATATGGTGAGACCCTGTCAAACTGTAAACCACAGACATCACCAGATGCTGGCAAATGTGTGAGGAGCAGAAATTCATATTCGGGGCTAATAGAAATGCAGCCCGGCACAGCCACTTTAAAAGGCACTTTAGCGCTTTCTTAAAGGGTAAACATTATCCTACTTGTTTACCGAAAGAATCAAACACCGGAACCTAGACATTTACAGCGGCGGGCGTCATTTACCGCTGCCGAGTTCACAGTGTCTTCCAGCAGGTCAACTGATAAATCAACTGTGCTACATTAGACAGTCGGTGCTGAATAAAATGCTACAGGGAAAACGGTTGTCACCCAGGAAAGGGCACGGAGGAACCCGACATTCTCATTAGCAAGTCTAAGAGACCAATTTGAGAAGGTTACATGCATTGCAACAATGTGACACTCTGGGAGAGACTATACATGGAAACAGTAAAACAAAACCCGAAAAGGGATGGTTGTCAGGGGTTATGGGAGAGGCAGGGAAGAAGGAATAGGAAGGCAGTAAAAGACTTTTTAAGAGAGTGAAACTATTCTCTAGTGTTGCAATGCCACAGAGGTACCATTATATGTCTGGCAAACAGAGCAGGGAGTGACCCGGAAGGTAAACCACTAGTCACCCTGGTAAGGATTTGGTAATGGTGTGTCACTATAGACTCATCAGTTGCACACAGAGGAAGGATACTGGAAATGGTGGAGGTGGAGTGTATTCAGGGCCAGGTAGGGAACAGAAGGGACATGGGAGAGGAGGGGTTGGGTAAGCAACCCATTTTAGATATTGGGTTTTAGGATTTGAGGTAATGTGGAGGCAGTAGGAAGGAGTGAGGGATAAGCTCAGATAAGAAGAAAGGTTGTCAAGGCAGCAAACGCGTAGGAAAGCTTAATCCAGGGTGTAAAATCCGGCTGGAGACACCCAAGCATGCTCAGATTGGGACAGCTGATGTTACTTAATTGGAGTCCTGGAGAAAGGAGTGGTTAAATTTTACGTGGAGAAACCATTTCTTTCTGTCCGCCACCTTCTCAACATGTAGAAAAAAAATGGCAAGAAAAGCACATTTTAACCCAGAATTTTCAACAGAGGTTTACTGTGTTAGATCTATTCTGTAATGTGCCCTCTGCGGGCAGCGGGAGGTCGAGTGCACACTCAACTGTGGAAAGGGCAGTTCCAGGTGCACAGAGGCCTATGTGCCTGGAGCGGATGCTGTCCCTAAGGTTCTAGGCCCCAGCACTCTAGCACTGATACTGTTCAAAGTGTGGTATGGCCTCCCAAAAACCTTGCTTCAAGTCATCTCAGCGCTCTCTCTCTCTCTCTCTCTCTCTCTCTCTCTCTCTCTCTCTCTCTCTCTCTGTGTGTTAGGTTGGTTGGTATGTGGTGTCTGTGGTGGTATTGGCTGGTGTGTGGTGTGGGGTGTGTGTGTGTGTGTGTGTGTGTGTGTGTGTGTGTGTGTGTGTGTGTTTTGAGACAGTTTTACCATGTAACTCTAGCTGGCCTGTAACTCACCAAGTAGAAGCAGAGACCCACTTGTCTCTGCTATCTTAGTACTGGGATCAAAGGATATATATATATATATATATATATATATATATTTCTACAATTTTATTAGGAAAGGACTTACAATTTAGTAGAAATAAAGGGGACACAGCACAGGACAGCTAAAGAGAAATACAAATGATTTGAAAGCACAGAGAAATTGACCAAATTCGTGTGTAATTAATCAAATAAACAAGTTGGAACTTAACAGTAACATTTTCACCTGTTCGATTCCAAAGGTTGTAGACTTTTAATCCTTGTTTCTCTTTTAGTGCATCGGGGCCTATGGAACTCTCAAGGGTCTCGTGTTCTACCTCTGAGATACATCTCAGTCCCCCCAGAGATGTCAACAAGGCTGTAGGAGGACACACACACACACACACACACACACTCTTGAACACAGGACCTCGGCATCACAATAGTCGCCACAGCATGGCTTGTGACTTGCAGAGAATGGAGAGATTGCCTAGGTGTTCTTCAGTGGGGGTCATAGTACGGATTAGAAATGATGGGGAACCTTGCTCAGATGTGAACGAAACAGGTGACAGCAGGCATCACTCCCAGAAGGCCTCGTGGGGACACAGCGGTCTTGGGAAGAAACCCCAGGAAGATGGCAAGTCTGCTGCTGGGGCAGCAAGTACAGACCTTTTCACTTTGTGCTTGGAATCCCTGTGCTGACAACCTCCATTATGGTGGTATTAAGAGCTGGAGTCTTTGGGGGATGTGATTAGGACATGAGGACTTTCAACTCCACTTAGCATACTCTCCAAACCCGCCCCGAGGTCATTAGTCTTTATTCATTTTCTTCAAAGTGTTCATGACTTTGAAGTTCTGAACATTTGTTCTCTGGTTCGGTTTATTTTATTGCTTCAGTTGCGTGTGGGTTTCACAGAGCAAAACCGTATTAGTCTGTTCACCCCTCCTAGTGCTATCCGATGCATGTGTGTTTAACTGAAACAAAGACTAAAAAGAACCATCCCATTTTATAAAAATTAATATTAATAATAGAGAAACGCAAGGATATAATAGAGAAAAGAAGTGTGGAAAATCTGGACAAAGTTGTTGACAGCAGTTGCCTGTAAGGAAGGAGGGCGGGGTATCTTGTGTTCTGTTGTTTACAGTTCCCTAGTATTTGAATTTTGAATAATGAACGTTCGATGTTTTTCTTCATGCTTATTTAATAAGCTAGCAGTGGGGAGGGGGGTGTGACTGGGTGACAGCGCTGACACCTAGCATGGGCCCCAGGTTTGCTCTCTAGCATCAGGAAGCAACTACGACAAACAGCACCCAATCAGCTACAAACGGTGGGTGGGACTTGAGGACCCAGTCAACTACAAACGGTGGGTGGGGCTTGAGGACCCAGCCAATTGCACGCAGTGGGAGGAGCTTGAGGAGACTTGCATCTCCCCGCCCCCTCCTTCCAGGCTGCCAACCAGTGAACTGTGACCACTGCAGCCAGGAAATTACCTCCTAAGCTATACTTAAACAATTTTAAAAATAAATATGAATATTTAAGTGGTCGATTCAGTTATTGGAACAGTTTTGAGCATGTTTGGAACATGGGAATGAGAATCTACTTTTTCCAACATAGAACTCACAACATCTGTGTTCAGATCAAGTTTTGTTTTTTTTTAAATATTTATTTATTTATTTATTATGTAATTATGTAGAAGTATACTGTAGCTGTCTTCAGACACACCAGAAGAGGGCATCAGATCTCATTACAGATGGTTGTGAGCCACCATGTGGTTGCTGGGATTTGAACTCAGGACCTCTGGAAGAGCAGCCAGTGCTCTTAACCACTGAGCCATCTCTCCAGCCCTCAGATCAAGTTTTTAATAAAAAAAGTCACCTCCAAACTTGATGTTCTAGAAAATCTAAATTAAACATTTTGCTAAAAAAAAAACTAATAATTATATATTTTGTAGTATTTTTGGATGTACAGTACTAAGTTAATTTATAAAATGATTAATTTCATCTATCTGTAAAAATGTAGCCACTACAAAAATGTTAAATTGCACAAACGATTCAAATTTCATTCCTGTTGGATTATTAACTATTGAACTGAGGAAACTGGAGGAGGGGAAAGGTTTGAGAAATGGGAGTAGCAGGGGCATCTGAGGACTGTCATGGGTTGGACTGGCTCATAGAATCTGCCCTAGAGCCTGGGGTTGATCCACTAGAAAGAAGAACCATACATGAACGACTGGGGTCAGTTTTCCTAAGCTCTGGCCCCTCCAGCCAGCCTCTGTTTCTGCATGTCTCTGGCTGCATGTCCAGCCAGTCTCTGTTTCATACACACACATCATACACAAGGACATCATACACACACACCATATACATAGACAGCATCCATACACGCCATACACAAAGACATCATACACACACACCATACACAAGGATATCATACACACATACCATATACATAGACAGCATCCATACATACAATACACATATACACCATACACATAAACATACATACCATACACATAGACATACACACCATATACACACACACCATACACATAAACACACACATGCCATATACACAGAGACACACATCATATACTTAGACATACACATACACATAGACACACACCATACACACAGACACACACACCATCTACATAGACTTACACATCATATACTTAGACATACACATTATACACATAGACACACACATCATATACAGACACACCACACATATAGACACAAATACATATAGACACACATCATACATATAGACACACATATCATACATACACCATACACATACACACACATCATACACATAGACACACCTGTCTCACTGTTCTACCTGGCTGCTGTCACCTGAGTCAGGGACACTCACCGTTCCACTCCGACAGCAACAGCTTCACCATGTTTCTTCCAGGTAGCACTCAGGTGCTTTTGATACAGAATATTCTGGAAGCAAAAGGAAACAGTACCCTTAATGATAAGTGACTGCGGCGAAGCATTGTGTTGGTCTGCACCAGATGTGTTGCTCTTTGATGGGAGCCATGGAGGAAGGGTCTCCTCACAACAGTCCCTTGGCTCCAATGCCCCTTAAAGCTCTTACAGATTATTGCTGGCCTTAGAGAGTTTAGTGTATATGCGCTGTACTCATTGTTATCTACCACTCGAAATCAACATGAGACAATGACAAAACAGGAAAAGCAAACACACTCCGGCATTCGCAAGCACTGTGACGACGTCGTGTGCAACACTACAGTACACACTAATGAGAAATTAAAAGTCAGACCAGGGCTAGGGTGATGCGCTCACTGTGCAAGCATGAGGACCTGTGGTTGGGTCCCTACACCTATGTGACAAACACGAATGCAGTAGTGTGTACCTGGACAGATAGTGTGTCTTGTCCAGCCAGTCAGGCTAGATGAGTGGCTGAGTGCCTGAGATGGCTCAACAGCTAAGGACACTTGCTGTTCTTTTAGAAGACCCAGGTTCGATTCCTAACACTCGCATGGTGACTCACAACCATCTGTAACTCCAGTTCCAGGAGATCTGATGTTCTCTGCTGGTCTCTGCTGGGACTAGGCATGTACCTGGTATGTGGACATGCATGTGGGCAGAACACTCACCTACATAAAGTGAGAATAAAATAAAAAAATGAGGTGATGAGCAATACAAGAAGACATCAGATGTTGTCTGCCTTAGCACAGCCATGAACACACACATACACATACCACACACATAGACA
This sequence comes from Rattus rattus, assembly GCF_011064425.1. Taxonomy (NCBI): domain Eukaryota; kingdom Metazoa; phylum Chordata; class Mammalia; order Rodentia; family Muridae; genus Rattus; species Rattus rattus. Next base: position 43,407,708 of record NC_046171.1, read on the forward strand.
TTATATATACACACATACACACCATACACACACACCATACACAGACGTCATACACACATACACTATACACAAAGACATCATACACACACGCCATACACAAGAGACATCATATACACACACCATACACATAGACACACACAACATACATAAAGACATCATATACATACACCATATGCATAGACATCATACATACACACACCATACACACATACCATACACAAAGACATCATATACACACACCATACACATAGAAACACACACACACCATACAAAGACATCATACACATATATAGCATATACATAGATATCATATAGGCATACCATACACAAACACAGAGAGAGAGAGAGAGAGAGAGAGAGAGAGAGAGAGAGAGAGAAATGAACAGATGAACAGCCAGGCATGATGGAACATACTTGTTCTGGAAGCTAGAGCAGCAGCAGGATCATGAGTTCAAGGCCAGCCTGTGCTACATATGGAGAACTTTTGCACAAGAAAACAAAACAAAAACTGAAAAGGACACAGAACAACTTGATATTCTTATACAAAGAGACTCTATCTCATGTATTCCCCCTGGAAGAAATGGAAACCACACACACACACACACGCACACACACACACACACACACTCACACACACACACACTCACCACACACACACACACACACACATACCACACACACACACTCACACACACACATACACACACTCACACACTCACACTCACACACTCACATTCACACACCACACACACATACCACACACACACACACACACACACACACATGTTCTGTTCTTGACACCACCCAGAGTTCTGTCTTTGAAACAGCCTAGTGAGAGGCCGCAGTCAGTCTCACCAGGCACCTCTTTCCTTTGCCCTGAGGGAAGACATGTGACTCCTGACTGAGACCCAAAGCTCCATTCCTGGTCCTCAGGTGGTGCTAATGTGTTTGTGGGAGCTGCTTTGGAGATGAGGCTCTTTGGAAATGGAATTTGGAGCAAGATCCTTTTAAGAGACTCAGTCCCATAGAGCCTAAGGAAGTCCTTCCTGGGGGTTAACAGGGCTGACGAGGGATGGGCACTGTGGGAGCCCAGCAAACTCCGGTGCCTCTGGTCTGTTTCTGACTGAATCTTATCTTGGTACTTGGCATGCAGTAGTGGACTCGAGCCTTACAACATTCTGATCTGCATTTTGTGGATGAGGCAACGCGGGCTCAGAGAACTCTGCTCACAAACCACATCCACACAGCCAGGAAGCTGTGTAGCCACACTCAGTTCTCCCAGCCTCTGTACGCCTTTAATCCTAGCACTCCAGAGGCAAAAGTAGGCAGATCCTCTGTTAGTTCAAGGCCAGCCTGGTCTACAGAGCTAGTTCTAGGACAGCCAGGACTATACAAAGAAAACCTGTCTTGAAATAATAGCAATGTAAAATAAAAATGACTTTTGCTTTTAACATCTTAGGAGATCTGACAGAAAAATGTGGTGGGCTAGAAACTGGGACACGTGTCTTTAATTTTAAAAAACTGTTTACATTTATTTATTTATTGCATATGTGTGTGTGCGTGTGTGTGATGTCTGTGTGTATGGCGTGTATGTGTGTGTATGTATGCGCATGTCAGTACCACAGTATGACTGTGGAGATCACAGGGACAGCTTGTAGGATTTGTGAAGTGTGGCTTCACCTTCCCCTTTTCTGTTTTATTCAGTTTGGGGCTCCTGCCCCTGGAATGGGGGTGTCCACATTCAGAATGGGTTTAACATCTCTGTTATCCTCTCTGGAAAGAGCCACACCCAAAGGTGTGCCCCACTAATGCCTAAAACATGTCTTAATCCAATCAAGATCTAAGTAATTACTAACTAACTACCCATCGCTCAACCTGCTGGACTCTTCCTCCTGTGGAGCTAAAACCTGCTACTCTCCTGGCAAAAGAGGGGAGTGTCTGGAGACAGAACAGAGAGTAGGTCCTTGTCCGAGGAGGGGACAGGCCAGGGGTAGGATTTCAATCTCCCCTTGAGAGTCAGTGCACAATGGGGGAGGGGTTGGGGGAGCGTGGGGGGGGGGGATGAGACTTCTAGAGAGATAGAGGGTCCCAAGGCCAGCCCAGAGAGATGTGAGGAGACTGTTTATGCTGCCTCTGCAAGGCCTCGTCTCTTTCAAGTGATACTTGGTAATGGTCATAATGATCAGTCCTCTCTGACTCGTTGGGGCTCTCAGTCCTCAGGGAGTCATCTAAAGGCAGACCGGTGACTGGCACCTGTGGAAGAACAGACTGTGCTCACCAGTGTGTCCTCCTGCCTCGTTTCCCCTTCCTGGAAAGCCAAGCCTTAATGATCTCTCTGGTCATGCTGCTTCGAATAATAGAATAATAATAAGAGCTTTCCCAGGAAGCTCTTAGTGGACGAGAGCCTGCTGCGAACTTATTCTCTTAAAACGAGGGCATCAACTCTTCGGTCTCAGAAGCCACTGGGAAAGTTTCAATGGGAGCCTTGTGCTGAAAAGGAAAAACTACAGATTCATCTCCTATGGAGATATGGATACAAGGATACAACTTCCTTTTTTTTATGTCCTTAACCAAAGTTATTATCACATCTTTCCCTGATTGTTAGAGCAACAAGATGCATGTGTGTGTGTGTGTGTGTGTGAGAGAGAGAGAGAGAGAGAAAGAGAGAGAGAAAGAGAGAGAGAGAGAGAGAGAGAGAGAGAGAGAGAGAGAGAGAGAGTCACCACCTGTGTGAATATGTATACGTGTGCAAGAGAGAGAGCCACTCACTTGTGTGTGTGCATGTGTGGAGGATACAAGCCTGAGTGGGTGGCTTCATCACTTCCTAACTTCCTTTTTTGAGGCAGTGTCTCTCTTTAAACCTCTCTAGACTAGGTGCTGAGGTCCCAGTGCCACTGCCCCTGACCTCTGAGGCTGCAAGGGCTCCTGTTTCTGCTGTAAGCACTTACGACGCTCTCCAGCACCGCAAGTTGGTTTTTGTTCTCATAATTGTTTTGTTTTGCTTTGTTTTTTGACAGACTTGGATGGGGCTGTCATGCAATCCTTCATGTTTGGTTTCCACAGCACATACATGAGCGAGATTGTTTCTCGGTGAAAATACTTCAGGGCCTTTTTCTCAAGCTTTCCCTGGGGCTTCAGTTCAGTCCTTTGATATTCAAATGATCCTCTTTGAAGCCCGTGTGCTGTTCTCTCCTGGCTGTTAACAGGGCGCTTTTCCCAGCGTCTCTTTGCTTCTGATTTTGGCAGTCGAACTTCCACACCTTCACTGACTTCACATAGAGTTTCCATTATGGATAAATGCCTTGTATTTTGCATTTTTATACAGGCACGGATGCAAAGCAGCTAAAGAAAGAATATAAGGTTCTGTTTGTTTGTTTGTTTACAGGGTCCACACGTATTCCTTCACTTCTGAGTGCTAGCCTTAGTCCTTCACCATAGAGCCCAGTTTACTTTTTTTAAAGACACCGTAACTGGCTATGACTTCAGGGTTCTGGCTAGCATAAATAGACAGAAGGCTGGTGGAGGAAGTGCTGGCACAGGAAAGCAGTCTGTGCAGGGAATCTTTCTGTGTCCTGATATCTGTTTTCTGTGTGTATTCTCCTAATGGAACTACGGGGAGGACACCCAGCTAGGGGCTTAGGTGAGGAGAAGGAAACACTCTTTACCTCTGCTTGCTAGTAGTGGTCTCAGGTGTCTCTTAGCAAAATATCCAGAGACTCTTTGGTCTTAGAAGGTCAGAGTTCCACGGTCAGTGAGTAGTATGTGATGAGTTGTGAAGAGGTCAGAGGTCACTTATCATGTGGCTAATGGAAGCCATAGTCCAGTTGGGAAAGTGCTTGCTTTACAGGGATTTGAGTCTCATCTCCAGCATCCACATATAAACCTGGGTATCGTGGCATCGTAGTCCCAGAACTGGGAGGTGGAGACAGGAGCAAGACAGCCGAGCCTAAAACAGTGAGCCCCAGGTCCCAGTGGAAGACCCTGCCTCAAAATCAGTGTGCACTGCCAAGAGTTACAGCCAAAGTTGGCCTGTGGCTTCCATATATATGTGCACAAGTGCACCCCACATACACACATGCATGCATATGCATGTGCACACACACATGCACAAGTACACCCCATAGCACATGCATAATGCACACATACACATACACACCTGAGAGAGAGAGAGAGAGAGAGAGAGAGAGAGAGAGAGAGAGAGAGCATACAAGAGAGAGAGCACATTACAGTCTAACGGAAAATAAAAAAAAAACGGTGTTGGTAGAATATTCTGGTAGCCACTGCTTAGGCACTCAGGCAGTTAGATGGTCAAATGTAGTGGGAACTAGGAACACACATGACCTTTTTGTTCTGGTGATTTCTGCCTCCCTGTGCTGTCCAGTGTTGTGGAAATGTAGGGTAAAACCAGGGGAATAAGGAAACGTGTTCCTTCTTCTTATAGTTTTGCCTTGGAAGTCAGGGAAGTCCAGGTCAATTCCAGCTCAGAAATCATGCGTGTATCAATATGTACTAAATCTGTAGGAATGTCATTTCCTTAGTAAAATGAACCTAATACAGGAACTGCGGGTCGGGAAGCTTCAAGTGCCATGCTTGTCCGAGGCTTCTTCCTGAAATAGGGATGACAAAGTCCTCTCCCAGGAAAGGGCTACTATAGTAAAGCAAAGCCTAGAGCTTGCAGGTCACCTAACCCTCGGTCACCCTGGTGTCACTTGAGCCTAGGGAGTAACTTACACAAGCCGAAGAAGCTGGCGAGCCCAGAGAGGAGGGAGTGGGGGAGGTGGTGACTCCAGGAGAGCCGCGGGAGGCGGGAGTGGGGGTGTAACACCAGGATTCTGGGCCCTGCGCTTCCCGTGTGTTTGCAGGAATGTGGTTGTTTCTCAAGAAATCCTCCGGACGCCACTGATTATCTTCCAGGCTAATCAGAAGACACCAGGAAATGAAGTTTTCTGTGTGTGCCTAACCTTTGCCAAACTCTTTAAAATCCTTTTGTTTGAAGGAAAGTTGTATCAATTCAAATCTGTTCACTCTTCCAGTTTCGGTCTTCTCTGTTTCACTGGAGTCTGCTGCCTGGGAGCCTGAAGTAGGGATGAGGAGGGGGTAGGGAGGGAAGAAGGGGGGAGGGAGAAGTCTGCTTACTTAGTCTCTGAACCAATGGGACGTTCCTTTCGCCAACTCATTTCGAGATATTTTTTCATATTGACATAAAGAGTTAGGTTTTGTGGGGGAATGTAAAGATTGAGAGATTCAGAAGAGGAGAAAGAACACCGAACAGGTCACAGTTTAAAACCTCAGTGATGACTTCAGCAGCGTGAAGGGTTGATGAACGGTGCGAACATTGGTTGCTCTCCTAACAAACTCAGGCAGATAGCATTCTTGTGACTCAGGGTTGTTAGGACCAATGTTGGGGTTTAAATCTCGGCTCGCATCCGGACAAATCACACCATGCCAACATGGTTCCACCAGGAGAGGTTTAATGAGAGAAGAAGAGTAGAGGAGGGGAGAAGTAAAGGTGACCGGCCATGGGCACGTGGAGGGATGGGGAGAGGAGGGACAGGGACAAAGAGGGCAAGAGAGAAGAGAAGAGCAAAGAGAATGAGGAGGGGGCAAGAAGCCCCTTTTATAGTGTCAGGCACAAACTGGCTGTTGCCAGGCAACTGTGGGGCGGAGCATACCTGGCTGTTGCCAGGTAACTGTGGGGGTGGAGCTTAGACAGAATACCAACAGGGGTCACTTGTAATCCTGTCTTACATGGTGGGAGCATCAGTTTTGGACGCCGAGGGAGGCCTTGAGGGCACCTGAGTGAAGGTGTCAGGTCCCACTTTCTGGACTTTTCGGAGGGATAGGCGTGACACCCGCCAGTCCAGGTTCTATCGATATCGGACTCTGTGACACCCAATCACGCCTCTCTAGGCTCTAGTGTCATAGCTTGTAATGCAGAGTTAGCAATGGCATCCTCCTCAGTCAAGCCCGGCTAAGTGTGACTGCAAGGCTTCTACCCACTAATGCGCAACGAGGGATCAGGATTCTACAGTTTATCTTTGTTTCAAGAAGTAGGCACGGGGTTGGGGATTTAGCTCAGTGGTAGAGCGCAAGGCCCTGGGTTCGGTCCCCAGCTCCGGAAAAAAAGAAAAAAAAAAAAAAAGAAGTAGGCACTTTCTCAGGGTCCCATGGAAAGTCAGCTAGCCAGGACTTGAGCATAGCCTGTGTACCCCCAGGGAGGGGTACATATCCCTCTCCCTCTGGTTTGGGACGTGCGTGGATTCAAAGGTGGGGCTGATCTGCACAGTTGAGCCAGGTTGCTGGCAGTCATTATCTTGGCTAGTCTTGAGCGGCCTCCTCGGAAATGTAAGCAATAGGAAAGTTATTCAAGTGGTGTATACTACCAAGCCATTTGTAGAACACGCCCTTTACTCGTTGTGAATTGGAAAGACAAATCTTTCTTTTATACTATTATATTTTGCATAACCTATAATCCTGTGACCTGGGCTGGAGATGTACAACAGTACCTAGGAGGGAGGAGCTCTAGTCCTTTAGGTTCGGGAGAGAAGACCAGCCCTCTTCCTTCATGTTCTCCCAATCCCCATCCTTACAGCCCAAACCCTGTGGCTGAGAGCCAAGACCTGCACATCGAGATGTGTGTCCTGGCTTTCACCCTGGCTCTAATACTTCTAAACCCACGCACCCAACCTTCCTTAGCTCTACCTTTTGTCCCAGTTGCTCTTAAGCCTTGCTTTTGAAACTTCAACATGCACGCAAAGCCTCCGGTGATCTGGTTCCCGTGCAGGCTCTGATTCAATAGGACTGGGCGGCACGTCAATCATGTTCCTGGGCGGTGCCAATGCAGCCGGTCCTCAGACCACGCCTTGATTACAAAATAAGCTTAGAACCCGAGGATCCTGACTCTTGTTCTAAAAAAGGCTTAAAACCAAAAGCAAAAACAACAACAACAACAACAAACAAACAAACAAACAAAAAACAACAAAAAAACCCCCAATAAATTAGTCATCTCGGCTAGCCACGAACTAATAGTTTGTTGAAATGATCTCCCACCCCAACCCCATTGTTTAGATAATGCATTTAGAAGAGAGGGCCAGGCCAGAACTCTTCAGCCTGCGTTTTATTCCTACATGTGCTTACGTTGGTTTCAGCCTAGTGCGTCACGCACAGGTCTCTTAGAGAGCAGTGCCTTTAATCTAATATTTCCAAAATAACGAGCAATGCTGGCTGATGAAAACTAAGCTGGCCTACATAATGCTGTAGGGTGAAGAGCTGGCCCTCCCTCTTGTGTCTCACGGGAGCTTCAGCCGTGGCAAGTGGAGAGAGGTTTGGCTCAAAGGACCAAGGTTTCCCCGACTTCAATCTTCATGTCATTGCCTTCTAACCTTGGCGACAAGTTCCATTCTCCACAGATAGCTGGGGATCTACTCAGATTCTCTTTCTGGAAATTTCTGAGTCAACGAGCTCTGGCTACCAGCAGGAACTTTAGCCCCGCGTTTTTTCCTGTATCATCGTTTTCTTCCCAGCAGGTCTGAGCCACAGTTGGTCTGCTTCCGTCCGTCAGACTGTAGAGTCCCCTCAGAGGACGGAGGGACAGACGAGTGGGAAGTTCAGTCACTTTGAAGATACCGCCCTTTACCTGGGTCTCTCTCTTCCACTCCGGCTGTGAACCAGGATCCAGCAGAGCCTCACGGGGAAAGGTGAAGTGCGGCTTTATGGACAGCTTCCAGGCAGCCTTTTCACTTTCGAGTCTTCTGAAGAGTCTCACGGTGCAGTCTGTAATGCAGCTCCACAGGGATGGGAAAGGGAGGTTGTGAAAGGAAGTAGCCATTTGGTCTCCACAGGAAGCGGGTTGCCATGACAACCACTTGACGTTGGAGACCTGTCCACCAAGGGCGTATCCATCCTACAGGTCATGAGCACCCGGACAGGCAGCGACAGGAACAAAACAACTGAAAAGGAATTCCCCACCACCAAGCCCTGCCCTTTGATTAAAATGTTTATGTGTACAGTTCTCCTGCATCCTTCCTGCCTGCCTGTGTCACCTGCTGTTCTGGGGCATCAACGTTTTTCCCCAGTATTCCACAATGGAAGCTTCTGTTGGCCTGCTTTCCCACTCTCCTCTTCTAGCAGTTCTTCACGTTTCCTCAAAGGAACTCACCCTTTCCAGTGCCCTCCACGGCTGTCCTTAACATATCAATGAAATACTTTATTTGTTGTCTGTCCTCTTCAAAAGACCTGAGTTGACTCTCTGTCAGAATGTCACAGGCTAGGGGGCTGAATAGCAGAAACCATTTTTCCTGGGCAGTTTTATGTCAATGGAGGGAGACGCAGGTTAGAGTAATCAGAAAAGGAGGGAGAAGGTTCAACTGAGAAAATGCCTCTCAAGATCAGGCTAAAGACAAGCCTGTAAGGTGTTTTCTTAATTAATGATTGGTGGGGGAATGGCCCAGCCCACCGTGGGTGGTGCCATCCCTGGGCTGGTAGCCCTGGCTTCTGTAAGAAAGGGGGCCAGAACAAGCCATGAGGAGAAAGTCAGTGAGCAGCCTCCCTCCATGGCCTCTGCATCAGCTCCTGCCTCCAGGTTCCTGCCCTCACAGCTTTTGATGAGGAAATGCTCTATGAGTGAAATAAACCCTTTCTCCCCAACATACTTTTGGTCATGGTGTTTCATCCCAGCCATAGTGGCCCTAATTAGGACCCAGTTTTGCAGTTCTAGAGGCTGAAGGTGTAGATCATGATGTGAAGACGTGGGTCTCTGTCCTGGCCCTGCCTCTCTGTGCATCCTCACATGATCTCTCTGAGTGTGTGGGGCCTGGCCTCTCTTTCTGTGTTCTCATTTCTTCTCAGGAGGACAGATTATTGGGGTACATCCTTGTGGTCCGATTTTAGCTTAACTGGTTCTCTTAAAGACCTTTTTAACTCATAAAAGATCCTCTGTCCATATCCAGCCAGTGTCTGAGGTGTGGGGGTTAAGCCTTCAGCGTATGAACTTTGAGGGACATGAGTTATTAGCCACAGTGGGTGTAGTTCTCTCGATAGTGTGCCTGTCAGGGGCGCATGGAACTGGGAGTCAGCAGGGAGTCCTTTGTGGCCCAAAGATGGGAAGGAAGTTGTTTCTCTCTGAGCTTTCCCACTCCTCCCCCATTATTTGAGGCCCAGTCCATCTCTACCTGACAGGCTACCCATGTCCCAGCTGAATTTTTTTTCTCTTCACACACGCACAGCTCCCATCGCCAGTTCTTATAGAGTGTTAGGGTTGCCTCCCTGACAAGACTGGCTAGCTCATGGGGGTGGGTGCTTCCCACAGACCAGGAACAACTCCCCTTCCCCAGACCAATGGTGTGTGGTCTCTCCACCTGGAATAATCTGAGACCACCATGGCCTCTCTTCATTTACCAAAGTCTCCATTTAGAGAATCCTTGAGGGAGGCCCAGTCAGAGGTAGGAAGCATCCCTCCTCCCTGATCACTCTGCCCCTAGTTTAGAACTGGGATAGGGAAGAAGTCATGCGATTAGGTCCCCTGATGAATGAAGTGTGTTTATTTTGTCCCGAAAGGAATGATTGCCAAGATGGGCACCTCCAGCCCTCAGCCTTTCCCATGTGGTAGGTTGAAGACCTCTCACTCCCGAGGCATCCCAGATCCGTGTGGACACTGCTCTGCTTCCGGTTGTCATCTCTTGCCAAGCTGGGGAGAATGTCTTCTGAGATTTAAAGAGTTAAGAGTAGTTGTGCAACTGAACACATTCCTGGGTAAGTTAATTATTGACCTCTAGTGTGAATCATTCATGGCCTTTCAGAAGTATCTGAATACTTCCTCTGGTGGCAAATGTTATCCTGGCCTATTTATGGAACGGAGGCTGGGGTCAGGGACAGTGTGAAGAATTAAGATACTTCCTTTCCCCTCTGAACACTAACTGCCCCTTCAAATATTGCCTTTCTTCCTTGGCTACCTGCTCAGAGCCCCTGAGTTAACTAGAAGGCTCCTGAACACCGTGCCATTCTCTACACTGTGCCATGGGAAGAGGCCAGACCACGTCTCTTTTGTCACGAATGAAGCATTCAGGACCAGCCATCGTACCGCTGTGTCCCGTTGGTTTCAGCCCTGACTATAGGAATGCGACATTCTAACTCTTCTGATTATACCCCAAGAGGCTGGCTAAAAAGCAAAGACTTTTTACTGATCTGAGGCGTTTCTGGTGGTTTGTGGTTAACCAAGGCCACACACCCAGTAAACGAGATGGGATTTAATGGAAGTGGCATCTGGTGGGGGCTGGACTACTGTGGTATCTGGTATCAGCTCAGCCGGGCCCTGCCTACTTTTACAGGAGAGGAGAGAGGCCCAGTCAGTCAGGTCTCACTGGCTACAGGGTTCAGGTTCAATGCCTGTGAAAACAGACACCGAAATAATCAGAGCTGCATTCCTATGTAAGGGCAGCTAATCCCCACTCCTTTGAAGGGACAGAAACCACAAGTGGAACCAGCAAGCGCTGGAAGGGCCAGCTTTGTTTGTGCTGAGTCCTGTAGTTCTCCTGATGTCAAAGCCCTTATAGGAGTGTCAGTCCATTACAGATGAAGAAATGGAACCTTTTCTTTCTGCTTTTTTGAGACCTTGTCTGAGTCTGTTGCCCAGGTGGGTCTCGAACTCAGAGAATGCTCTCACCTCAGACTCCCAAGCATGAATCATCCTGATGGGCTTATTTTCTGGGTTGTTACCCGCCCCCCAGGTGAACGATGACCTATCAGGGTGCCTGTCCAATGCTTTCCTGATACTGTATTGCAAGCCTCTATAATTATCAATGAACTTACAAAGCCTTCATTATTCAAGAGATTAAATTCATACAAACTGTTTCTCCAATCTAAAAAAAAAAAAATTAATGGCAAGAGACTTTTTATTTATTGATTTTTTTTAGTTTGTGTGCAAAAGAGTGGGTATTAATTATTGTGGCTTCTGCACCCAGACAGATATCAGTGTGCTTTGCTCATATTCATCCCCTCTCATCATTTCTCTGCTCCTTCCTCCTTCCTCTGGTTGCTCTCGTGCTCATTATATGGTCCAGGTTAGCCTGGAATGTATGATCCTCCTGCCTCAGTGCTGGGATTGCAGACATGCTGGCAGGAGACACTTAGGAAGTAAACAGGGGAGTATTTTCGTGGTAGAAGACTGGTGTGATTTACCAAAACCAGCCGCAAATCTTTCTGAACTTGTGTAGTCACCGGTCCGGTTTGCAGTCCAGGCCAGTGGAGCAGAGGATGCCCAGAGGCATCTGCTCCGCGGGGGACATGCTGGACTGGCTGGTCTCACAGTTGCCTCTTTTTCATAAGTTTTTAGCAGCTCCTTGGTGTGGGGTGGGAGGACTCCAAAGCAGATCTCCCGGGAGTTTCAGCAAGCCCTTGGTGCTTTCGAGCCTACTTGGAGACCATCCTATAAGCAGTGGAATTTTGGCTGCTGGTCTCTGTACAGACGCGTCTAAGAGCTGGTGATTTCAAAGTGAGGCTCCGCGGGCGAGCGGGCGGGCGGGCGGGCGGGCGGCCTCGGCAGCTGCCATCTTCCTCCCCAGCTCCACTTTCCACTGTTTGGAGGCCATCTGTTTGAGTCAAGCTCATCCCTTTTCCAACTGGTATTCCTGCTCGTTAGCACTTTGAGCCAACTGGGTTTTTTTTCTATTTTATTTAATAATCATGGAAACTCAGCTTCATAATCTCCAACTTTCAGAAAAGGAAACGGAAGTGCCAAGTACATTGGTGACTCTCACACGTGTGGAATTAACAGAAAAATCAGCAACATGGGTGGTCTGTGACTCTTTAGTAAAAAACCAAATAAGCAGAAAACTTAACTCTTGAACCCAGAGAGGATGCTTAGAGGAGCGGGTAACCAGGGGAGGCTGCTGTGTCATAAGAATTCACGTTGGGCCATTCCAGAGATGTGTGTGTATATGTATGTGTATGTGTGTATACATATGTGCATGTATGTTATGTGTGTGGATTTGTGTGTATATGCATATGTGTACATTTGTTTCTGTATGTGTGTGTATACACGTGTATAGTGTGTATTTGTGTGTATATATGTTTATGTATGTGTATAGATTAGTTTCTGTGTATGTGTATGTATGTGTGTATATACATATGTGGATATATGTGTATTATGTGTGTGTATGTATATGTGTGTATACATATGTGTATATATACATTATGTGTGTATATATGAATGTGTATATATGTATGTGTGTATATTAGTTTCTGTTTGTTGTATGTATATGTATATATACATATGTGTATGTATGTATTATGTGTGTGTATATATGTATGTGTGTACATTAGTTTCTGTGTATGTGTGTGTATGTGTGTATATTAGTTTCTGTGTATGTGTGTATATTAGTTTCTGTGTATGTGTGTGTGTATGTGTGTATATTAGTTTCTGTGTATGTGTGTATATTAGTTTCTGTGTATGTATGTATATATGTGTATACATGTGTATGTATGTATTATGTGTGTGTATATATATATGTGTGTACATTAGTCTCTGTGTATGTGTGTGCAAGTAATGTATGTATGTATGTATGTATGTATGTATGTATGTATGTATGTATGTTATGACTATCACTTTTTCTCTGTACACTCACAAAGATAAAAGCCTTATCCGGCCAGTGGCCATGTGTAGGGGGAAGAGCTGATAACTAAAATCTAGCTCCCTAATTGTTTCTTGATTGGGTCAATAAAAACACCAGAAGCCAATCACTGAGTGAAGGATAAGGCGGCATTTCCGGGCTGGACAGGAAGAGAAGGGGTCGCAGAGAAGATTGGGAATTCAGACCAGGCAGTGGAGCAGATAGGAAGGACAGACATGAAGGTCTCGTGCACGGATAGTTTCCTCGGGATGTGACAGCATGTTCTTTGCCCAGCAGTCGTGTTATCTGGCTGTTTTAAAATATTAAGGCTGTCTGATGTTTGGGAGGAGAAAGCTGGCCGCTGGGTGGTCAGCCCACTAGTGGAACTCCAGCGGTAGCTCCAGGCAGCCTCCGGAGGGACGGTTGTTGGGCGGCTTAGCAGAGCCAGCTGGAGGAAAAGGTGGGATGGAAGTGGAGTCAGTGCCTGCGTGACCTCGGAGCTGAGTCGTAAGGGGCCGCGGTACCCGGCAGGGAGCAAGCATGCTTTTTAAAATTACATGTAACCGTGGTGGCACACGCCTTTAATCCCAACACTCAGGAGGCAGAGGCAAGTGGATTTCTGACTCCAAGGCCTACCTTGGTCTACAGAGTGAGTTCCAGGACAGCCAGGGTTACATAGAGAAACCCTGTCTCAGAGAGAGGGGGCGGGGAGGGGGAGGGGGAGAAGAAGGGAGGAGAGGGGAAAAGAAAAGAGAAGCAAGAGCCGGTGGAAGAAGGAGGATGAGGGGAGGAGGAGGAAGAGGAGGTAGAGGAGGAAGAAGAGGAGGAAGAGGAAGAAAAGAGGAAGAAGAGAGGAGGAGGAGGGGGAAGAGGGAGAAGGAGGAAGAAAGAGAAGATGTCTGATTGGAGGCTACAGAGCAAAGGTGTGATAAACGTCTTTGGAATAAGCTAGGTGGGAAGGAAGAAAGGGGAGGAAGGGGAGGGTGTCCTCCCACAAATCTGCACCTTGCCGTTACTGGTTCACATAAAGGTCATGTGGGTTTTAAGGGCTTTGCAGAAACAAATTTACAGAGTTCCCCAAATGCCCGCAAGGAGTTCTCCTTCAGGCTGTTAGCCTACTAATACTCATTCTCTACACGTTTGGTCTTCTAACAATGTCCAGGGTCTCTAATGCCCAGCCCCCACCAAGCCTCTCTCCTCTGGAAGTTCCCATGAGCCCAGTGCTTCATTTCTCAGAGGTTCTGCCCCATCTTGGCTGCCAGCTAGGTCTGAAGACGAATTCCACCATGGAGGGAGTGGGGAGTGTACAAAAAAATGAGAATTTAGAGCGACTAAGATGGCTCTGTGGGTAAAGGTCCTTGCCATACGAGCCTGCTGGCCTGAGCTTGATCCCTATCATAGTGGAGGAAGAACCAGCTCGTTTAGGAGTTGTCCTCATACATACATACATACATACATACATACATACATACATACATACACACACACATACCCATGCACACATACCCATGCACACCCAAAAACACACTTGCATGGACACATGCACACATGCTTCTGTAAAATTAAAATAAATGGTTTCTTTTGCCCTGCACTAGGTCCAGCACTGTAGTGCCCAAGACATCAGTTAGTCATCTTCATCTCAGTCAGCAAAGCCTCTCACCCGCTCTGCTCCATCCCATCTCACACTGTCTATGGCCTCTCTCTGAGCCTGGCAACAATCTCTCTACCCATCTAGTTACCACCATGCCAGAACACACATCCCAACTCCGTGGCGGCCCCATGTCTCCAGCCACCACACACTCTCTTGAACTCAATTAAATCGCCACATGAAAGAACACACAACACAATAACATCTGGTCCAATTGATAAGATATAATTGCCCACCTAGATAAGATACAGTTTACTCATCTAGATACACAAAATCCTTTACACATCCATCCCTTAAGAATATTCATAACAACCTGTAAATGTGCAGAGCAGAAACTTAACATCCGCCTCCATGTTCTCTATGTTGCCCCTCTCTTTGCTCGCTCCAATCTCCTCCTCCTCTAAAACTTTTCTTCTACCCATCCTTTCTTCTCGTCCAGTGACAGGCCTCGTTCTATCTTTGTACCTGCCTTCACCTGCATATTGACATCATCCTAAACACACACACACACACACACACACACACACACACACACACACACACACACACACACAAAGTAACACGTTAAAAAAACAAACTGTGCTTAAAAGGAAGTTTTAAGGCTACATTGTTAATCCCAATTCTCAGAGGCAGTGGCAGGTGGAGTCCTGGTCAGTTTGGTCTACAAAGTGAGTTCCAAGACAAGCAGAGCTACATAATAGACTCTGTCTTTTTTTTTTTTTTTTTTTTTTTTTTTTTTTTAAGGAAGTTTTAAACCTGGCCTTAAAGATACTGGAGCAGTAGCATGACCCTAAGGGCTGGCATAGTGGCCAAGATTTATAAGAGGTAAATTATATGATGCTCTCCCATGGGAGGCTTAAGGTGCAGCTTTTATATGGGAGGGAAGTCCTTTCATATGAGCCTCTTGCAGATGATCTAATGTGAGGTCTTCATTATTTACAGCTCCTTCGCATTGCTGAAATGAAGAAATGTGCTTGTATAAATTATTAATAATTTATGAATTTATTATTTGTTAATTTCACTTCAAGTTTTCTTTTGCTGAACTTTAATTTAAAAGCTTGTGCTATCTAGTATGTTTATTCTCATCAACCAACAAAAGACGGTGGAAATTCGAGGATTTGGGGAGTGTGGCCTTGGATTTATTTGTGCCTTAGGGCTCTCTGTCCCTGCTGTGGGTGTGCACCAAGATTCATTATCCTCACCAAGTGGAGGGCGCTCACCGTGGCAATGCCTTTGGTCTTCTTCCCGTTCTTAGATAACCCAAAATAATACCAGAATGATTAGGCCAATTCCCTTCCCTCATCCCCTCCCAAGGAAGAAGTGTGTTTAGTCCCTTTTGAATCACTGGGAATCGATGGCTAGAACAGGGAAAGTAAAAGGCAGAAAACACAGATGGGGGTCAGCTTAGGGAAAAGTGGAGGGGGAGGAGGAGCAGTTCAGGATAGACCGAGCAGAGCTGTCTCAGCACATGTGCAGCAGGATAGACAGAGCAGAGCTGTCTCAGCACATGTGCAGCAGGATAGACCGAGCAGAGCTGTCCCAGCACACGTAGCAGGTAAACATAAAGATGAATGTGAATCAGGTGTTATGCACTGTGTGTTAGCCTTCTGGTCCTGTTGTCAATAGAGCCTCATTATGTAGCCCAAGCTGGGCCTTGAACTCAACACTTCCCTACCTCAGCCTCCCCAGTGCCAGAATTACAGGTACGTGACATCACACTTAGCTCCAAAAGAGAATACAAGCCCGAAGGACTGTGCCAGGCCAAGGTACAGGAGGACCGAGGTTCGTGTACAATTGTGTATGGACGACCACGCAGTGCAGGGGGATCTGAAGGCAGGGCTCTGAGTCAAGGCCTCCAAATCAAGAATTTAGAGTTTGGGAGATAGGAGTGGGAAAAGATTGGAGTTCATGTGAAAGGAAGGAAAATGCAAGGCAAAACCCATGCTGTGAGGCTGGGGCGTTTCTAGGGAGGATTGACATGTGGGACAGTGACTGGAGGGAAGGGGACCCCATCCTGAATGTGGTTTCAACCAATGTGCTTGTGGGCTGAAGAGGACTGGAAACTGCAGGAGCCCATTTCTGAATGAGTGTGTATGGCTGCTGCCATGGGTCTCTGACATCTAATGCCTGCGACAGCTTCCTCAGCCTTCCCATGTGGAGTGAAAGCCAGTGGCTCTTCAGAGAACGCTGGGGCCTCTAAAACAATAGGGAGACCGAAGGCTCTCCAGGGGAACGCTGGGGCCTCTAAACCCAGAGTGGGAGACTGAAGCATCCAGCTTCTTAGACTGAGGAGCTGTTCTCTCTGCCTTTCCAGATGTAGACGGCCATTGCTGAACTACCCAGCTGTCATGTAAAGCAAGCCAATAAATCCCTCTTTGGAATACATACTTACATTCTGCTCCTTTAGAAAGTCCTGGCTTACACAGTGTATATCAACTCATAGCTAGAGGATACTGTGTAGAGTAGATCTGTCTGAGAGAAAACCAACACCTGATTGGTCAAATCAGTACATAAGTGAGCATTTGTACATTTGCAATGATTCTTACTGAAGAAGACATGGGATACTTGAACTTCAGAACCGTTCAATAGTGTTTGCTTTGTAAGTCAGAAAACCTGCATTTCAATGTATCCTCTCAAAGGGCTTTTACAAATCTTCTTCTAGTCAGTCAACACACAGTTAAAACTTAACGTCCTTTTCAACCAACAAGTGCCAAGTTCAGATGGTTATAGCTTTTCCGAAACGTCATCAATATGTAATTTCACATTACCCAGAATTCAGTAAGAGGCAGAACCACTGTGAGTGACACTGAATACAGGATGTGGGCATCTTGCCTGGGCTCTTGTGAAAGTTGATGGCTATCTATAGGGCTCCTTGCCCCTGTGATGTTGAGCCTTGAGTCTGAAGTCTCCTGGGTCAGCCAGCTGGAAAGTTGAGAAGGGGGATGAGCGTAGACAAAAACAGGAGAGGAACAGCCCTTCCAGAACCGGCGAGCACACCGGGGATCCAAGATTGACCTAAGCGTCTCCCTCATCAACCCTGCCCTGAGTTCTGCAGTAGCCACGGGAGATCTATTATAGGGAACTTCAATTACACTTGGCCTGAGCTTCAGAGATCACTGGAGGAACTGTGGTAGGCGCTGGGGGAGCTGTGAGTCTGGGTGCTGCCCCAGGTCACCAGGCCAGTCCAATAGGCAAGCAAGTGCTCCCTGCCTCCTGCAGTGTGCATCGCCACCCTTTCTGCACACTGGTTGCTGCACTGCCGGCATCTCCATGCTTCCTCCGGAGCACGGAGAGCGTAGCTTTCAAGCCCTAACCTGGAAGTACAGAGAGAAGGCGGTTCTTGAAAACACAGTTGCTGTTTAGTTTGGTTGTCATGGTGTAACGCCAACATAGCCTCTCCCTTGTCGACTTGGCATCCTTCGCTCGTTCTGAATCATGCTTAGTTTACAGATAAAGACAGCAGCCTACTGCGAACGCAGTGCTTCCTGTCCTGCCTCGGGTTGTGGACCTTCGGGGGATATTACTTCCCTTCCGGCTACGTCACGGCCTCAGGACCATCCTGTAACTGAAATTGCTCCAGGCAAATGTATGATTCAGACCAAGATGAGTATCTTGCACACATCTTGTGCTAGGCGATGGGGGGATGAGAGACGGGGGTTACTTTCCTCAGATAACAAAACATTTTCACATTAAAATCCAGAGCCAGTAAGGCTTTTCTGAATGAGAGAGACTGTTGACGAACTAACTGAAGCCTTGCCACTTATGCTTAAATTGGCTATTTCATCTATTTTTTTTTTAAAAGACTAACAGATGCTTTTGAAAAAGTATCCCTCCCCGCAAAAGAAAGCCCAAACCATGACTTCTGCAATGTAGCCTGGTCATAATCCTAAAGGTCATGAGCTCCTCAATCTTCCTTTACCTATTTTACTTAGGGAACGGAATCTATGAAAAAGAACCTTTGACCAGAGGTCTCCTGGAGCCAGTAGCAGAGCTGGAGAAGTAAGAGTATCTAAGTCAGTTTTGTAAGTAAGTTTCTCATTATAAAATGTTATAGTCAGGAATTGTTTGAGCAGCTGGGGATCACATTCAGGGCTTCATACACAAGAGAGAGGTCCTCTGCCCCTAAGCTGTATTCCTGGTCTAGAGTAATCTTACTTGAGAATTAAGTAACTTTATAAAGGACTAGATATCGGGCTGGAGAGATGGCTCAGCGGTTAAGAGCACTGACTGCTCTTTAAGAGGTCCTGAGTTCAATTCCCAGCAACCACATGGTGGCTTGCAACCATTTATAATGGGATCTGGCGCCCTCTTCTGGTGTGTCTGAAGAGGGCTATAGTGTATTCATATAAAAAAATAATTTAAAAAATTTAAAAAAGACTAGGTATCAATAAATTAAAACGTTAATGGTAATCACCTCTAAATGGTGATTTACGCAGGTGATTTTTGTATCTTCTACAGTTTTTTAATTCTACACTATGCTACAGTAAACAATTTGACATTTGTCTCTATAGATAAATGTTTTTAATCTTAAAATGCACCAAGAACAGGTAGCTAGTATTAGCTGTGGTTGGTTGCTTTTTGATTCTGTTTTTTTTTTTTTTTTTCAAGACAGCATTTCTCCGTGTAGCCCCAGATGTTCTAGAACTCATTCTACAGACCAAGCTGGCCTGTAAACGCAGACATCCTCCTGCCTCTGCATCCCAGGTATGCACTGCGACCACCCTGCCTAGTTGATTGTTTTTATGTAGTTATGCCTTCAAGTTATCAGTTCATTTAATAAATGAGTTATACATATTGTTTAGCAACACATCTTAGAAATGTAAATCTATTTTGAAAATGAGGAAAATAGCCCATAGGGGTGTACTTTTTCTTTTAAAACCTTTATACTTCCCTTATGATAATTTTTTCTCCAGATTTATCATATATGTTGGTGCACCATGTTCACGCAGTTCCCTTGGAGGCCGGAAGAGGACATCCCTGGAACTGAAGTTACAGATGATTGTGGACTGGCATGTGGGTGCTGGGAATAAAACCCAGGTCCCCTGGAAGAGCAGCCAGTGCTCTTAACCACTGAGCCATCTCTCCAGGCCCTTCTTGTAATATTATCTGTACACTATACTCACTGTGAGGTCTTTCTGTAATGGTTTCCAGAACCTGAGGAAAATAATCTATGTCCATTAATCCAAGCAAAACAATAATAGCCATTTACACTGAGAGTTAATTGTACACTAACTGCACCTCCATTTGGCCTTTATTACAGTCTATGAAGTTCAGGATAAGAACTGTATGTACAAACTGGCAGTAGCCAGGACTTCTGAACACCCCAGTTCCCAAGGAAAGAGTTAGGTGTCAGGAATGGAGAATGAGGAAAGATCTAGTTAGCTGGAAAGATTTCCCAGTGAGGCCGTCACAGCGCTGGGCAGAGGTTGCTGGTCGGATGGGGTCCTATGGGAGATCAGCTCTCAGAGCAGAAAGGGAAAAACAGAGGGTGTGGAATGGCCCTGGCTTGGTTGTGGTTGGGGGTCTGCCTCTTAAAAAGCTTGACTTACACATATATGCAAAGGGGAAAAACATCCCTTCATGGCGTGGTTGTTGGAACTGCAGTTGTGTGGGCTGAAGATTAGTCTGGTGCTTATAGAGCAACTAACTTTTTACTCCATTTATTTATTTTGCCACCACTGGGAATTGAACCTAGGACCTTATACATGTGGTTAAGCCCTCTCTGCTGAGCTACATCTCCTAAGGGTCGTTGTGACTTTATGTAATATCCAAGTCGTATAGCTCTAGCCTCCATCCCAGGTTTCATGGGAAATCGAACCCCCTACTACTGCTCCCGAAGCTGCCAGGACATTCCTATTTGCAAGGCTTTCTCTCCCCACAGTTCCTGCTGAGATCAAACTCTTGGTTGGTGCCGTGCCAACTTCCCATTCAAAGCACGGTTTGTCATTTAGCCTGCTTCCCTAGTGTAGACCCTTCTCCCCTTTGTTCCCCCAGACAACACTTAACTTCTGCTCCATAATGGGTTATGGGACGAGTTAGCATATCTGGCTTGCGTTCCCCGAAATTTCGAGTGGAGTAGAAGGGAATTCTCTCCCAGCCCTCAAATGTACCAACAGCGCACAACAGACACGTTCTTACAAGTTTTTAACACGGTGCTGGTAAGTTCTGAGGCCTCTTCCTGTTTCCCCTGGAACTTCCTTTTGTGGTTCACAGCCAACCTCCTAGGCATTAGAGCTGACTTGACTCCATTTCTCTCCATCGAGCTCTGGATCTGAAATCAATCCGTTCGTGCTTCCAGAGCGGGCCTGGGGAACCTTTTACCCAAAGCAAGGAGGGCTAGACACTGAAGTCCTTCTCTGCCCACTTCGGGCCGTGTGACTAGGGGTGAGCGGTGGAGCTGTTGTGAGCTGAGAATCTGCATGGGCGTGCCGCGACTGATAGTAGCAGCAGAAGCCCCAGATTAATAGCGATGATTTGGTACCCATAAGTCACGTAGGATTAGGTCAGAGCTTAATGCAACTCAGTTAGCGGTCCTTCTCTGACTGCTAGTGAAGATCCCAAGTCATCAGAAACCAGCTATGCCTGGCCCTGCCAGGGAGGAGCAGGCGGAACAGAAGCCACAGCTCTGGTGCCTAGCGCCATTAGTTTGAATGGATGCGTCAGATCCGGTAGGGTTCACATCACAGGTGGTCACAACACTGGGACAGGATCCTTCCCACCCCCCCGCCCCGAGAAGGCTGGGGGTGAGTGGGTGGGAAGGGAGGAGCCCGCTAGACTTAAATAAGTACGGAGGTTACAGGTGGTGTTTGATAGACGTGAATAGGTACAGAGAGATGCTGGGCGGGGCTTTAGGGACGGAGGCAGAGCCTTGCTGAGTCGACCACCTGGTACACTGAACCCGGAGTCAAGGGCAACATCTGTCAGTGTTCTTTCAGAGTGGGAGGGTGCCCCAAAGACTCCCACCCACCAGAGTTCCGTCCACACCCGGACGCTTTGGCACAACTTCTCCCTAACCTCAGGACCTGGCCGTCTTGGCTATCTGCCCCAGAACAGGCATGGAGACTATAACGTTCAACCAGTTTCCGCATTTCTCCTGCTCCACGAAGGCTGCGTTCTTCAGATACAGGTGACCAGAGGTGCTTTCGTAGCACGTGTGGCAAAAGTGACCTGCCTGCATGATACAGGGGAAGGCGAGGGCTTCTAGGCATCCCAGCCATCCAGGGGGACATGCAGGTGCCCATGTAGAAATGGATCTAGGAACAGAAACAGAGCTGCCCTGTTGGACAGAGTCTCCAACAGAGGATGGAAATGCCCTCTTTTCTTATGCATGGGAAGTCTAGGGGGAAGCACTCGCTAATCCTGAGTGGCTTGTGGAAGAAGGAAAGATGCTGCAGAGAGGACCCCCCCCCTTCCCAGGCCCTATGTTATTTACAGAAGGGAAGAGGGGGAGGGACAGAGGGCAACGAGGACTATTGAATGCCAGCCCTCGAAGCTCTGTAAGGTGTGCCTCTTTACTCTCCATTTACGGATGGCAAAACTGAGTTTCGGCTGAGAGGAATGATGAGCGGAGATGGAGTAAAAATGTAACTCGGCCTATCTTGTTCCAAAACCTGCACGCCTAACTCTCATGTGAGGCGGATCCTCCCCTGGACCAAGAAAGCCGGTGCCGATAAAGGGTCACAGCAGGGCGGGGTGAAGGTGGGGAGAGAGTGGTGGTTAGGGAGGGAAAGAAGCTCCTGCCTCGCGGCATTTCCCAGAACCAGGCTGCCTGGGTAGCTATCTGTCTAGAGCAGGGGACCAGGAGATGCTGGTAGCTTAGAGCTAGAAAGTAGGTACTGGGCGAGAGACGGGGTTGGGGAGGTCGGAGGAGGTTGAGGCATAGGGAGTGGGGTCGAGGAGTGGATTGTAGGGTTGAGGGGGGCTGGGGAGTGGGTGGGGGGATGGAGGGTGGAGGGATGGGACACATACTCTTTTCTCTCCATCTTTATTAAATTGGGTATTTACATTTCGATTGTTATTCCCTTCCCGGTTTCCGGGCTAACATCCCCCAACCCCTTCCCCTCCCCTTCTATATGGGTGTTCCCTTCCCCATCCTCCTCCTATTACCACCCTCCCCCCAACAATCATGTTCACTGGGGTTCAGTCTTGGCAGGACCAAGGGCTTCCCCTTCCACTGGTGCTCTTACTAGGATATTCATTGCTACCTATGAGGTTGGAGCCCAGGGTCAGTCCATGTATAGTCTTTGGGTAGTGGCTTAGTCCCTGGAAGCTCTGGTTGCTTGGCATTGTTGTTCATATGGGGTCTCGAGCCCCTTCAAGCTCTTTTTTCAGTCTTTTCTCTGATTCCTTCAACGGGGGTCCCGTTCTCAGTTCAGTGGTTTGCTGCTGGCATTCGCCTATGTATTTGCCATATTCTGGCTTGGGACACATACTCTTAACTCCCTGGCCGTGCCTGGGGTGGACTCAGGTAAGCACAGCTTCTGTCCCAGTGTCTGTCCCTCCCAGCAGTACTGTGGATGGACGCTCTGCCAATGAGGCTATGCATATTTATTTGCCCTTGCTGTTGCCAGCATTCCAACCACGGTCTCTGACTCCTGTGCCTTTAGGCAAGAAGCAGTGCAGGAGAGCACCTAATTCGGAACAAGTCAGTTCCTGTTTCCAGGTCAGAGTTGAAAGTGTCAAAAACCTCCAGGCTCCACCAGCCAGTGACTATGACCACAGGCCTCTACGGAAATTCTCTGCAAGGAAAAGTGGCCTGTGTGGCTTTTCCTAGCAGGGGAAGCCTGAAAGACTCACTATAGACACTTTGGCCATGTCTCTGACTTGCTGATAAATGATTTACTTTCGAGCTGAGGTAGAGATCAGGAATCAAACTGCAGGAGTGAAGGGTCTCTTTATGCAGACCGTTATGCCGCACGGAAGAGCATGGAAGCCTTCAGATCCGTACCAGGGAGTTGATAATTGATAATTCAGAGCCAGGAGGAAGCGTCATGTGCACCCAGCACTGTAATAGACAAAGTCTCTGCTACCCGCAGAAGCCATACAGGACCAGAACAGAATCACAAACATGAAGGTGACTTCTTGATGGAAGTACTCAAGCCAAATTTGGGGAACAGAACCCCAGATCTGTTGGGGGAAATGAGTCAGGTAACCTGGAGATGTTCAGTGAAAGCCAAGCAGCGTCGAGACTGCCCACATTATTATCGTGATTTTAATTAACATTTGTTTAGACAGAGCCTCAGTGTGGAGCCCAGGCTGGTCGTTAGCTTATGATGCTCTTGCCTCAGCCTCTCAGAGCCCGTGATTCCAGGTGTGCACCACTCTCCCTGGCTCCTTATCACCTTGCAGCTGGCGCAGAACGGTCATTAGGGCAAGAGATAAGAATAACACATTTAAGAAATGGAACAGGACGTTAACATTTGGTTAGAGGGTTTTTTTTTTTTCTGTTTTGTTTTTCTTTTTTCTTTTTCTTTTTTTTTTAAATTTTAGAGTAGAGGTCCGAGCTAGGTTTCAGAAGTGCTTTAGAAATTGAGGATATTGTTCCCAGGAGCTAATGCTTCCATAGCTGACTACCTCATGCATAATTTCTTTCCCTCACAAATAGTAAAGCTCTCAGCCGAGTAATCTCTGGTGCTAGCACTTCGTGGAAACATTTGGTATACCATGTTGAAGACAATGTTGAATCTGTGGATATTATATTTATTATTTATCTCTGTATTTTAGAAAGACAATTCCATAGACAGCCTCATGAAAACATTTTAAATTCTGTTAATACTCTACTTGGGTATTCTATTTTCTTTTACCCATACCCACCCCCCTCCACACACACACACACACACACACACACACACAAGACAGGGTCTCTCTGTGGAACTCCCTCTGTAGACCAGGCTGGCTTTGAACTCACAGAGATACGCTTGCTTCTGCCTCCCGAGTGCTAGAGTCAAAGGCGTGTGCCACTGCCGCCTCCCAGTTCATTTCAAAATCCTTGCTAGTGTTTCTTCTATTACATTTCTTTCTTAATCTTCTCTTCCACTTCTCATCGTGCTCCATTGAGCCTCTGCTCTGCGCCTGAGTGAATGGTGGGCAAACTCCCTTTGAGTTTCTAAAGGCCAGTAGGTGAAGGGTTATGACTTATGCAAGAGACAACACATAGTGTCCCATCTGCAGTTCCTGTCTCCAGTCTCTGGTACAGGACAGGGAGAAAATGAGAACGCCACACAGTCCTTAGGAGATTCGTCAGTCTCTGTTTGACTTTTTGAGACAGTCTAAGTGACCCGAGAGTTCTCAGTCACATTAGTACTGAGAGTGCATGTGTATGCCACCACACCCAGCTTTTAAAGTGTTCTTAAAGGCAGAGTCGTACGTCCCGGATGACTGCCCTGAAAGCAAGAGGAACAGTGGTTGTTTAATGGGCTTAAGGTGGGAACCACTCAGCTGCAACCTGTCCAGGGTAATGAGACAATGGTGACGTCATCCGGTACCATTTCAATGCGGGCAAAAGGCTGCCTCAAACACACACCCGACATCTTACTGTCCTGAGCAGGGAATTGACTATTGTTGGATCTAGATTAAAAATCTAGCGCTGTTGGTTGAAATAGAGACTGACATTCAGTGGGGATATAGAAAGATATTTAATATGGACCTTGATTTAGAACCAATACTCTCCAGTTAAAGGCTTCTTAATTTGTGAGGCCATTTGCTTGGCTTCTATGTCTTTGAAGAACTTTGAATAATACTCCCTATTTCTATGCGGTGTGTGTGTAGGGATGGGAACGCTCTTACTTCATAGTCCTGGATAGTTTCAACTGGAGCATTCCCCTGGTCTCTGTCTCCTGAGTGTTCGAATTATGGGCTTATGTCCCACCAGTGAACCCAGAGACTTTCCGATGCCCGAAGTTTTTCTTCTGACCCTGCCTTGGGGCTCAGTGCTGTACTGCCACTGCTCCTGGGATGCCAGAAAACGATGATTATTACATCCCAAGTTTACACGGAGAGTAAAGAGCTGGGAAACCAGCACATGGCCTTCAGGGTCGGGCCTGTCCACGGAAAGCCCCTAATCCAATGTCAACTGAAAGTCTCAGGTCTTGTAACACAAGAGCAGATAAAGAAGGATTGTTTAGCACGTAGAACTGGCACGGAGTAAAAGAAAGATTATGTAAATATTGTGCCATTAAGTATCTTGGAACTCCAAACCTGGGCATCGGCCTGGGGCAAGCGGCTTGCCGAGTGAAAGAATGGTTGTCTAGCCAAGAGGAGGGGCCTGTGCCTGCAAACCCAGCTCTCAGGAGACGTGGCAGGAATAGCCTGGACTCAAGGCTGATCTGGCTACCTAGTGAACGTTTGGTCTTGAAGAAGGAAGGAAGGGAAGAAAGGGAGAAGAGAGGCAATGGGGTGGGAACGAGGAGTCAGAGGGGAAAAGGTGGGTGGGGCAGAGTGCTTGCCTAGTATACAGGAAGCCTCAAGTCCCATCCTTAGTACCACGTAAGCTGGGCATGATGAGGTCACACCTGTAATTCCAGCACACGGAGGCAGGAAGACCAAGAGTTCAAGACTGGCCTAGGCTACCTCGAAAGTTCAAGGCCAGCCTTGGCTGCCTGAGACCCGGTCTTAAAAGAAAGAAAAAAAAAAATGAAAAGAAGAATGAAAACATGGACAGAAGGAAGGGGAAAGGAAAGAAAGATTACCTGGTACCAATTGCTCTAAGGGTCTTCATGGCCCCTGGTTCTGGCCCCTGGGACCTGGGGCCACAATGACCATACATGGTACTTCCAGTTTAGGAGCAGAGAGAGGACTGGGGGTTAATGTTGTGCTGTATCTGTAATCGTCTAGACTCTCATTGCTCAAGCATGGAAATGAGATGCGTGCGAGCAATGGATCCTAGTCTGTTCTTTTACACATGTGTATGTGTATGGTGTGCATGCATATGTGTATTCACAATGTGTGGTGCA
This sequence comes from Rattus rattus, assembly GCF_011064425.1. Classification (NCBI taxonomy): domain Eukaryota; kingdom Metazoa; phylum Chordata; class Mammalia; order Rodentia; family Muridae; genus Rattus; species Rattus rattus. The sequence goes on from NC_046171.1 coordinate 43,433,912, forward strand.
TTGTATGTGAGTATATGTATGTGTTTATGTATGTGTGTGTATGTATGTGCGTATGTATGTATGTATGTGTATGTATGTGTGTATATATGTATGTGTATGCATGCATGTATGTGTGTATATGCATGTGTGTATGTGTGTATGTATATGTGTATATATGTATGCGTGTGTGTCTGTCTGTATGTATGTGTGTATGTATGTATGTGTGTGTCTGTCTGTGTGTGTAGTGTGTGGTGTGAGTGTGTGTATCTGTGTGTGTGTGGTGTGAGTGTGTGTGTCTGTGTGGTGTGTGTGTGTCTGTGCGTGTGAGTGTATGTGTATGTGTGTGGTATGAGTGTGTGTGTGTGGTGTGTGTGTATGTGTGTGTATATATGTGTGTATATGTGTATGTGTGTGTATGTATGTATGTGTGTGTATGTATGTGTGTATATGTGTGTGTATGTGTGTGTGTGTGTATACATGCCCATGATTGATATCAGGTGTCTCCTTCCATTGCTCTCTACCTTACAAAGCGAGGCAGGGTCTCTTGCAGAACCAGGAACTTGCCTTCTGAGCTACTCTGGCTGGTCAGCTTGCTTGGGCACCACGGCTTAGCCTTTGTGTGTTGGGATGTCTCCATTTGATGTCTACATAGTGTGTGGGGAGCTGAGTGCTGGTTCCTAAGCTTCGCACAGAGAGCTCTTTCATTATCTACTAAGCCACGTCTCACTCCAGAGCAAGTTAACAGCTAAAATACACAGTCAGCTCTACTCCCTGTCAACAGTTTAGGTTGTTTGATTTGCATTTAAAGTTGTAGCAATTATTGATTTAGTAGGACCTTTGCGTAACTGGGGGAGGGGTCATAAACCCCACAGGACTGATTTCCATCTAAGGATAAGTACAGTCGTTTTCTTTATTACTGTGATCAAATACTCCATCACAGTGACTGGAGGGGAGGATTTATTTTGGCTCACAGTTTTAGGGAATGCAGTCTACCATGGTGGGAAGGTATGGCAGCCAGACGCATGGTTGCTGGTCACACTGCAGACTCTGTCGAGAAGCAAAGAGGGAGAATGGTGGGGCTTCCCTTCTTTTTCACTTGGTTCAGAAGCCCAGCCCACACTGTGGTGCTACCTGCCTCTACAATGTGTCTTCTTCCATTAATTGGGCTTCTTAGCAACCATCTCATAGACTCGTCTTAGGGTTTTCCGTTGCTGTGATGAAACGACATGACCAAAAGCAACTCGGGGAGTAAAGAGTCCATTTCATGCTACACCTCCAGTAACTGTCCATCACCGAAGGACCTGGAGGCCGGAGCTGACGCAGGGGCCATACTTACTGGCTTGCTCCTCATGGTTGGCTGAGCCTGCTTTCTCCAAGGTGAGTCTAAATCCAGTCAAGAAAACAGTGAAGGTCAACCAACACGGTGAAAAGTAAAATTGGAATACAGGCTGCGTGTGCAAGTTCAAGGCCTGCTTCGGCTACAAAGCAAGACTGTCATTTAAAAGAAGTTAGCATTCTTAATAATTATGTCATCAGTCTGGGCGGCGGTGGTGGCGCATACCTTTAGTCCTGGCACTTAGGAGGCAGAGGCAGGTGGACCTCTATGAGTTCAAGGCCAGCCTGGTCTACAAAGTGAGTTCCAGGACAGCCAGGGGTACACAGAGAAAGCCTGTCTTGAACCCCATTCCCCCTAAAATTAAGTCATTAATGTAGGTTTACAGGAGATCACTGATGAGATGTCACCAAGTATAAGGTTGCCTCCTGCTTGTGACCTACCTTCTAGACATAGGAATTCATGCCTATATTTGCCTCAGAAAGCCTGCTCAACATTTGCAGACTGGAATGAGAGTGCAAATGGAGGCTTGCATACCATATGTCTACATTTTAAAAAAATCTCTGCATCTAGCTAAGAAGCTGTAATATGAAATATGTTATGTCCTATTGCCTTGAAAAATATATCTTCAGGAAAACCCAGAATAGCAAGTTTGAATATAGAATTCTTCAACTCTTTTAAGTTTTGCCTGCTTTCCCCAGAGGGCCCTTCTCTGCTTTGTGAGACTTTTGTTGTGGTGAAACCGAGGGAGTTAACTGAAGGAAACAAAGACTGGTTTGGGCTCAGGGCTTCAGAGGGCTCAGCTGATGGTCACTTGGTTCCCTCAGCTCCTCTCATGCTCAAGCAGGACACTGGTGTGACCATATGGTGGATCAAAGTTGCCAGGAGAGAGAGAGAGAGAGAGAGAGAGAGAGAGAGAGAGAGAGAGAGAGAGAGAGAGAGAGAGGGAAAGGAGAGAGAGAGAGAGAGAGAGAGAGAGAGAGAGAGAGAGAGAGAGAGAGTAAGTGAGAGGGAAAGAGAGTGAGAAAAAGAGACAAAGAGATGAACAGAGACCAGAGGGAGACTGAGACCAAGACAGGGAGACCAGGAGTGTATTTTAATTTTTCACAACTTATTTTTAATGAATGAGATCCTACTTTAACCTCCCTTTTAGCCCACCACCCACCAGAGGTAGTGGGAAAGAAGGGATACAGTGGAGAAGTGGTTTAGAAAGGTTCTTTGGAGAAACTCCCATCTGTGTTGTCTAGAAATTGGCTGCTCAGTCCATAGGTTAGCAGCGGCAGCTCGATCCACTTGCAAACACTTCACAGACACACCAGTAGTCCAGTTCAGTAGAGTCCAGATAACAAACACAAATCAGCAGTGCTGCACTACCTAGCAGAGACAGCCAGGCCTCAGCTTCAGCACGGGTTAGTAGGCGGGACCAGAGGAATGCCAGGAGAAGCTCTCGGCTGTGCCTCTCTCAGCGAAGGGAAGATCAGCGAAGACTGGAGACTAACAAGCATTGAACAGATAGGTCTTAAGCAAGCCTAGCTCAGCCCCCATCACTGTCCGTCAAGTCCCTTTATACTTTCTCCAAACCTCATGTGTCCTCCATGTGTCTTGCCTCAGCACATGCACCTGTCTCAGGTGACATCACTCTGCCAATCAGCCTAAGACTGTGGGAGTGGAAAGAACCTGGAGCGCACCACTGGAAGTTTCTTCATGTGTGTGTTTCTCTCTATGGAGTCCTGACAAATGCAGCTCAACTACGCAATGTAAGGCGGACCAATGCATGTGTATCATTAGCAAAGACTCCTTCGTTACGTCTGATTGCTTTAGCAGAACATCCTCTCTCCTGTGTCTGCTTCATGAGTCTGCCTTAGCCTTTCACACCTGAGTCCACTTTAACAAAATGTTCCTTCACATGTTTGCCCCAGTAAAACACCATCCAACCAACTTTCCAAAGAACCCTTAAGTTTCCACTTCATGGGAGACTATGACAGACACACAGAGACAGATAGGGACACAGAGCAAGAGTAATTCCCCTCAAGGGTCCACTGCAAAGACTCACTTTCTTCAGCTAGCTCTGCCTCCCTGCCTCCTGACAGCCTATTAATCTGTGAATTCATCAGTGGATTAGGCCCCTCATAATTCAATCATCCCCAGAGGCTTCACCTCTGGACACTGTCCATCGGGGTCCAACCTTTTGGGGAATATTTTAAATCCAAACCACTGTATCTACTCTGCCCCCAAACTGTCCCATGTACTAAAACACCTCCGTGTGACTATTTCATCCTGCATTTACAGCTATCTGCTGGTCATGTCTCAGGCCTAGTAGTGAACACAGCCAAGGAGCAATCCATCTCTGGAGCTCAGTAACGAGAAAACCCCTGAAGAGGGTTCAGTGCACAGGGAGTTCTGCATCCTGGGTAGTAAGGAGAGGTCTGCAATGTGGTGAACACCGAGAGGACACATTCCCTGGCCTCTGTGATCATTCCACTGTGGGGAATGATGCGCCGGAAGGCAGAGGGAGACCCCCTGAGTCATGAGGGGTCTAGGGAAGCAGCCCCCCTTTTCTTGGGTATTTCTGCTGTTTTAGCTTAAGGGCACAGAATCTGGAGGAAGAAGGGACAGAGAACAATCTCTTCTACATCCCGGAGCTGTTTTCAGACTTAACTTTATTAAACAAGGGCCCTGGTATTTGATGAAATTTGGTCTTAGGAGAAACTTGCTTTGTGGGGCAAGGGGTTCAAGGTCCAGCTGTGCAGCCCTGGCTGTCCTTGACTCCTGCCCTCGTCTCCCTAGTATAGGGATTGCAAGCATGCACCCTCACACTGCCCTGAAACATTTGTCTACTGTAATGAGTCCATTACATCACACGATTCTCAGGGTGGGGATGTATAGCCCCTCTGTGTTCAACCACGGGAGGATACTTATCTATTCTATCAGTGGTTCTCAACCTGTGGGCCATGACTCTGTTGAGGGTCACCTATCAGATACCCTGCATATCGTATTTCCATTACGATTCGTAATGGAAACAAAATTACAGTTATGAAGTAGCAACAAAATAGTTTTATGGTTGGGGGTCAGCCAAACAAGAGAAACTGTATTAAAGGATTGCAGCATTAGGAAGGTTGAGGACCATGTCCCAGGTAAAACCAAGTATAGTTCCAGACTTCATTGCACCGGCCCCTGTGGCTGCTGGGCTGGGCATGTACTGAATGAAGGGTTAGTTGGGTCCATTGACAGTTTCTATTTCCCCCACAGCTTCAGAAATAGAGTTCCCATGCAGCTTTTTCCATTCATGAAAGTGAGGTCCTCTCAGCCCACTGTGGACCCTCCATAACGGTTCCGATGCCACTGGATTTTGAGTGTGAGGGTGAAGGAAGGGTTAGCCAAGAGCCTCCTCATCTTGGCAGGTGAGCTGAGAAGTAAGGCGAGGTGACCATGAGCCTGAATAATTTAAAGGCTTTCAGAAAATGGCAGTGAGTCAGAATAACAACCAAGCAAACCCCAGCAATACCCAGACATCATGTTTTCCACGCACGTGAGGTGGCAGGGGGAGGAGAGGAGGAAAGGCCTAGGAGACAGTCAGATGCTTGGCTTGGTGGTGCCAAGAGTTTATAAGACATTATGGTTTGGAAATGAAGTCTCTCCCAATGACCCATGAACTGTGGCCTGGGCTCTGTCTTAGTTTGGGTTCCATTGCTGTGAAGAGACACTATGACCCAGGTAACTCCAGGGACAGCATTTGATTGGGGCTGGCATACAGTTTCAGAGGTCCAGTCCATTATCATCGTGGCGGAAGCAGGGCAGCATCCAGGTAGATGTGGTGATTTGGAAGGAGCTGAGAGTTTTACATCTTGGTACAAAGGCAAGCAGGAGGAGACTGGGTACTGCAGGCAGCCCAAATGAGGCTCTCTCTGCACTGGATGGAACTTGAGCATAGGACCTCAAAGCTCACCCCCACCGTAACACACTTCCTCCAACAAGGCCATACCTCTTAGTAGTATCCCTGTGGGCTAGCACTGAAATACATGAGTCTATAGGGACCACACCTATTCAAACTACCAGTCTTCGGTGCAGTGTGGGGCAGGCCTTGAGAGAGGGGTAGATCAGGAGGCCACTGATCTCTTCAATAGGTGAAACCAGGGGTTCTCAACTTGTGGGCTGTATCCTCTTTGGGGGGATCAAAGGACACTTTCATGGGGGTCATATATCAAATATTCTATATATCAGATGTTTACATTATGATTCATAACAGGCACAAAAATACAGTTATGAAGTAGCAACAAAAGTAATTTTATGGTTTGGGGGTCACCACGACATGAGGAACTGTATGAAAGGGTTGGTCGCAGCATTAGGAAGGGTGAGAGCCACTGGATTAAACCATTGGTGGGAGCCTAATTCCAGGAAATAGGTCCCTGGGGAAAGGTGTTTTTAAAGGGTAGTTTGGGACCTTGCCCCTTCCTTTCATCTTGGCTGCCATGATATAGGTGGCTCTCCCAGCTATGTACTTCTGCTTTTGGGACTAGCAAATACAAACTTTTAGAACCATAGTGATGGTTTGTATATGGTTGGCCCAGGGAGTGGCACTATTTGGAGGTGTGGCCTTGTTGGAGGGGGTGTGTCCCTGTGGGTGTGGCTTTAAGACCCTCATCCTAGCAGTCTGTGGAAGCCAGTCTTCTCCTAGCAGCCTTCAGATGCAGATGTAGAACTCTCAGCTCCTCCTGCACCATGCCTGCCTGGATGTTGTCCTGTTCCCACCTTGATGATGGCAGACTGAACCTCTGTAGGCAGCCCCAATTAAATGTTGTCCTTTATAAGACTTGCCTTGGTCATGGTGTCTGCTCACAGCAGTAAAACCCAAACTAAGACAATCATGAACTAATTTTTCTTGTGATATTTTGTCATAACAAAAGAATTTTTAAAAATCCTGTCCCTTCCTTGACACCTTACAAATCCTAGTGCCAAGGAGGCATAAAGCAGGAAGATGCCTGGGGCTTGCTGCTCAGCTAATCTTGCTAAAGCAGTGGGCACCAGGGTCAGTGAGAGACTACAAGGTAGAGATTGAAGATGACACCTGATGCCAACCCCTGGCTTTAACACGCATGCCCACACAAGTGTGCATATATACACATGCCTATATGATATACACACACAAAAATTAAAAACAATAAAATTATGAGTATGAATTAAATGGTCTCTGTGTGTGTATATGTGTGCGTGTGTATGTGTGTGTGTATGTGTGTGTATGTGTGTGTGTATGTGTGTGTATGTGTGTCTGTCTGTATGTATGTTTGTATGTACGTATGTATGTATCTCAAATCCATATTGCCGATAATTTGGTATATTAGTTAGGGTTTCCATTGCTGTGAAGAGACACCATGACCAAGGCAACTCTTAGAAGGAAAACATTTAATTGGGGCTGGCTCACAGTTCAGAGGTTCAGTCCATTATCATCATGGCGGGAAGCAGGGCAGCGTCCAGGCAGGCCTGGTGCTGGAGAAGGAGATGAGAATTCTACATCTGGATCTTTTACTGCTCAGATTCCTAGGTCGTATGGTTCTGGTTGGTTATTAAGCACTCTGGTGCCAACAACACTAAATGCCTCCTTTCCTGTCATGCATAAATGGACCTTATTCTCCAGGTACAACAGAGAGCCTTTGTCCCAAGTCCATGTGTCCTGAATCACCAGTGACAAGAGTCCTTCCGCCCATCTCCAGTAGCCAGCCTGAATGGCCCTGCTTGGGTAGGCAGCAGGCCTCCAGGCTTTGGTGTAGCTGAAGACTTCCTTTTCCTCCACACAGTTGGACTGAGCGCTCACTTTTGTGTGCAGACCAGCGAGACTCAGAGGGTTGTGTGGTTTACACATGTTAATTTAAGGCAGGAACTCATTTCTTCTGGCCTCGTGTATGTGCTCCCTCCAGCCCCACCACCTCCCTTTTCACGTGAAGCAATCAAGGGCTAACCAGCCTTAACGCACTATAGATGTCCACTCCATCCCCTGCTTTCGGAAATCTTTCTAGAACGATCGCTCTACCTGGAGGTGAGTACAGCCTGGGCAGTGGCTAGACAGACAGATCCTCCACCTGCCTGCTCTGTCACAAGCTGGCCCAGGACCTGAGTATTGAGGCTGTTAAGAGGGAGACAAAGTGTGTGTGTGTGTGTGTGTGTGTGTGTGTGTGTGTGTGTGTGTGTGTATGTATGTATGTATGTATGTTGTTTGTATGTATCTCAGACCCATAATCCCGGTAACTTGGTATCTTATTTAGGGTTTCCATTGCTCTGAAGAGACACCATGACCAAGGCAACTCTTAAAAGGAAAACGTTTAATCGGGGCTGGCTTACAGTTTCAGTCCATTATCATCATGGCGGGAAGAAGACTGTCTTCTGCAGGCATCCAGGAGGAGGGTCTCCACCGTGCTGGGTAGAGTTTGAGCACTAAGAGCTCTCAAAGCCTGTCTACACAGTGACACACTTCCTCTAACAAGGCCACACCTCCCGAGAGTGCCACTTCCCATGGGCCAAGCATATTCAAACCACCACACTTGGTGAGTTTCAGGGATGAGGAGGTGGCTTTGCTGAATGGAAGTGATAAAAGGAAGCCTAGCTCTGTGATGCCTCCTTCCCCAGGGATTTCCTTCACCTTCTTTTCTCATTTTCAAGGGTCCACTGTGATTCCTCCGTGTGACCCTCTCTCCTCCTCTCCAGCCACTGTGGCCAGCAGATATTCCTCAATGACTCTGCTCTCTGGTACCCACTCCTATGTTCCTACTCCTCTGGTGAATGTGTGAGGAAACTATTCTCATAAGGCCTCAGGAATGTGAGCACCTGAGGGCCTCTCACCTGGGTGTAAGAGGCGAACAGCGTTCTATAACCAAACACTGGATGCTGAATAATGGATAAGCAATGAAAACTTTACTTCTCATAATTCTGATGTCCGGGAAATCCAAAACCAAGCTTGGTGTCCAGTGAGGCCCGTTGTGAGTCTCAGGAGGGCACGTGGGAGAGTGGCAGGGTCAAGAGCATAAAGGTCTTCTTTGGTAAGACCCTTAATCCCATTCATGATAGGGGTCACGGTCTAGTTACTCCCTTAAAGGCATGACCTTTCAGTACATTGACCTTGAAGTTTAAGAGCCAGCATGAGTGTTAGAGGGTCACAAACATTCAATCTGTAGAATAAAGGAATGGGAAAGGGCCCTGTGTCCAGGAGGGAAGTTTGGTGATCTTGTCAGAGTTAGTCTTGTCAGTCTCTTTTGGACAAAGTTGTAAAGCAGGACGTGTGCTCCATCCTCAGCTCCCCTTTCTGAAGAATCCCTCTCCATCTCCGCCCCAGCCCTGACCACAGCTCTTTCTTACCAACTCTCCCAACCAAAGGCACCTTTACCTTCTTATCACACCGGGATAGAAGGGTGTAACGGCTTTGCCCCTTCTCAGGAGCGTTTGTCACAGTATATAGAAAGGGTCTATCCCCTGCTAAAGGAATATCAGGGCTGAAGTGTAGAGAGGCCCATTAGACTTCCTGTGTCACTGACAGATCAAATCCAAAATTTGCTGAATGGTCAAAATGGCCGTTAATTTGATTACCTTCCGGTTGTTAGTTCGTTATCCTGCCTATTTTGTTGTTTTGGCTCCTATTAAAAGTGAATTTAGAATGGGCACAGGCACTACGTAAAAACGCCTACCTGGCTCCTCACTTACGCCGCCAGCTGAGTAAAACAGGACGGATGAAAACCTGACATTCTTGCTTTCCATTGGTATCGGCCTCCTTCCTTTTAAGACCTTGGGTCAGACGCCTCCTACCCTGAGCATGCGCAGTGTAAGCGCTCAGGGCGTCTGGAAGTCAGTGATACAATGTGTCTACCTGCCTGCCTTCAAGGCTGAGGCTCACCGAGGTGGGAGTAACGTAGGCGTGCTTCTGCCCGCATTTCACCCCTAAAGGTGCCCGAAAGTCTCCCAGTCTCAGTCCTGAACACTGTCCTGTTGTCGTCACCTTAGACTCCAGAAAAAGCAGACCTTGTCCTGCAGATCAGGCTGTGGTGAGCTCATCCGCCAAGCCCGAGCAACCGTCTCCTGGGAATCAGATTGATTGCCCCCTCCAACAATACAGACTTTTTTTCAAGCTGTCTTGCAGAACCAGATCTGAGATAATGATCAATCGGACCACATTTTGACCAAGACTGCTTAATTATGCATAGCTCTTGCCTCCTGTCCCAATTCTTCCTCTATTTAACCTAAAAATCTCGTCGACCCACCAAAGGGCTTGAAACGCTTTCCTTGTCTTTCCCTAACGGCTACTTTGCCCTGCCTTGTCACCATTACTTCTATTAGCTTTTGGGGGCGGTGAATGTTTGGACTTGACATGTTGGAACCACCTGAGGTAGGTCTCAGGCCTAAAACTCTGGTTACCCAGAGTTAAAATATAGATTATTGTTTTAGTCGCCTAAAATTTGTAACTAAAAGAAAAGGTTCTATACTCTAGCGCGTCGACTTAACGCAGCAAGGTCACCCTACACAGAACCGGGCATTTTCTAACAGGTCATCTTAAACAGTGTAACTTGGTAGCAGTTGTTATTCAGGGATATTTGGACGGATGAGACTTTACAAATCTCCATTCTCTGCTGTGGAGAATGTGGTCCTCGGTCAATAGTATTGGCATCATTTGGAGTTTGTTAGAATACGCTGGCTCCCGGATACCACTTACACCCTGGAAATCAAATCTTCATACTGTAGTGGTCCCAGGTAATTTGTAAGCAGCCTACACCCTGAGGTCTGCAAGGCAAACTTGCTGATCTATAAGAATGCCCACTATATTTTAAGCTCTGGTTCCAGTTCTCAGAATCTTTGAACATGTTCGGAGTAGGTTAAGTCCACTGAATTGTATATTTAAAAAAAAAAAAACAAAACAAAATTCCCCCAGAAACACTCAAGTTTGGGACCCATCAAAAGAATTCATCCCTTTCCACTGGAGCAGAAGATGAGACTGGAGTGACAAAACTGCCTGCCTATCCAAACTGTCACCAGGGTGACGCCAAGGTTCCGTACACAAAAGTAGTAACGATGTTATATGTTATTTATTAAATGCAATTAGATAGTCTACACTTGAAACAATTTGTGCCAAGAAATTCAAGGTGTTCTAGTCTGTGTTAGTTGTTAGAACAAAACAACACAGACCATGTGACTTAGGAAGAAACATCTCTCGCAGTTGTGCCCTCCCCTCACCCCCAAACAAAAGCTCTTGGGATTGAGTCAAGGGCCTCTCTCCTGTTAGGCTCTTTATCGCTTAGTGTGGCCTCAGCTCTCTTCACCTATCTTTTCAAGGCCTCATTGTCCGAGCTAGCCTTAAACTCACTCTCTACCCCACATTTATCCTGGATTTGTGATCCTTCTCCCTCATCCTCCACGGTCGCTAGATTTCTGACATATAGCATCAGGCCTGGCTTATACTTCTAGTCTGTAAAAGAAGGCATCTGGCTGAGTGGTGGTGGTGCGTGCCTTTAATCCCAGCACTCAGGAGGCAGAGGCAGAGGCAGCTGTGAGTTAAAGGCCAGCCTGGTATCTCAAACAAAACAAAACAAAACAAACAAACAAAACCCCAGACGTCTGAAACCTCAAGGAAAGTCTCTGAGAGACATTAAATTTGATGGCACCTTGCTTCATGTTGTCCCCTTAGTCTCAGCTTCCAGGGCTGTGAGCAGCCTATGCAGACTACGACAACATGCATTACAGTGCGCTAAGCTGCAGGTAGAATTCTCTGCTACTTAGATTCTGTCATCTGGACACTAGTTGTTAGTCATTTAAGAAGAGGGACTCGAAACTGAAAAAATGCCTCCATAAGATTGGCCTGTAGAAGAGTCTGTGGGGTATTTTCACGATTAACGATTAACGTGAGAGAGCCTACCCCACTGTGAGCAGTGGCTCCCTGGACAGATGGTCCTGGGTTCTATTAAAAAGCAGGCTGAGCCCATATGTACAACAATGCCAAGCAACCAGAGCTTCCAGGGACTAAGCCACTACCTAAAGACTATACATGGACTGACCCTGGACTCTGACCTCATAGGTAGCAATGAATATCCTAGTAAGATCACCAGTGGAAGGGGGAAGCCCTGGGTCCTGCTAAGACTGAACCCCCAGTGAACTAGATTGTGGGGGGGAGGGCAGCAAGGGGGGGAGGATGGGGAGGGGAACACCCATAAAAAGGGGAGGGGGAGGGGGATGTTTGCCCAGAAACCGGGAAAGGGAATAACACTTGAAATGTAAATAAGAAATACTCAAGTTAATAAAAAAATAAATAAATAAAATAAAAAACTCAGGTGACAGCAGATACTGGCAAGAATGTGGAGAAAGATGGACCCTCCTCTCTTGCTGGTGGAAAAAAAAAGAAATACTCAAGTTAATAACAAAAAAATATGGAAAAAAAAAAAAAAGCAGGCTGAGCAAGCCACAGGGATCAAGCCAGGAAGTGGCATTATTTCATGGTGTTGTGATAGAATCGTGGCTCGCATCCGGACAGACCACACCAGGCCAATGCTGTCCCCCTTGGAAGAGGTTTATCGAGGATGATGGAGAAAGAAAGGGGGAAAAGAGAAAAAGAGAAAGAGAGAAGAGAAAAAAAAGAAGGGGCCAGGAAACCGCCTTTTACTTGAACTGTGACATAACTGCTCCAAGGTGAAGGTGGGAGCTGAACCAAATGTAAGCTGGGAATGTCTGTCCATTGCCACGGCAACAGATGCGCACGCAGGTTCCTGTTGGTGACGTCACTGCTGAAGTCGAAAGCGGTTCCTGATATCAACGTTTCTCCTTCAGGCTTCTCCTTCAGGAAGTGACTTTTCTCAGAGTAGACTACTCAGGATGCATAAACCAAACGAACCTTTTCTCCCCATGTTGATTCTATCCACGTTTTCCATCGTGACGACAGGGAATGATCTAGAACTAAGTAGGACAGACACCAGGCTTATCACACACCAGTAGGACATTTGCAGTCTTGTGCAGAAGAGGACAGAGGCATGGTCTCCCAGAAACATAGCAAGGCTAACAAGACAGTCCGTAATAAGGGCCGCGTGAAGTACGTAGACTCCAGATGCCGAGGGAGCGCTATTAGACCAGTGTCTGTTTGTGATGGATACTGTGAGCTCTCATCTTGTTAGGGTCTAGACTCACCCAGATATACCTGTGAGGGAACTTACTGATTAGGTTAATTGAGGTGGAAAGGCCTATGTATCCCGAAGGTGGGAAGTACCATTTCCTGGCTGGGTTCCAGGACTGAGTAAAAAGGGGAAAGACACGATCACATGCGGTTTATAGTCTGGGGTTCTCTCGCCTCACTTTCTGACCCTGGATGTGAGGTGACCAGCTGCAACCGGCTCCTACCACCTCAACTACCCTGCTACAACAGACTAGACCCTTGAACGGTGAGCTGGAATAACCCCGAGCTTGCGTGCTTTGCTTTTGCCTGGGTGTCTTATCACAGCAATAGGGAAAGAGAAACTAAGACACCTTTCCGGAACAGTCTGAATGTCCCTTGGGGTTCTTGAATCATGAATAATTAACTTGAAACTGATAAACTTCTAAACTCGCATGCAAAGAAAATGTAAACATAATTTGTTATGTAAATGAACAGGACTTTCCTCCTATAGATGGTCTTTAACATTTGCAAAGGGGACTCATAAAAAAATAATCACTGTTACTGAGGGGCTGGGCTGTCGCTCAGTGGCAGAACACGCCTTTATCATGTTTAAAGTGCTAAGGTCAATCAATCCCTTGCGCCATCAGAGGGGGTACAATTCAGTTTATTGGGACAGCTATAGATACAGACTAATACAGATGTAACATCGACCTGCAAACCCTACTTTGAGCTGAGAAAAGTAAGTTCTGACCCTAACGGAACTCTGATTTTCCTGAACTTTCATGAGGTTATGTTTCTAGAAAGCTTCGTGTATATTAAAATTGTACAAACAAGGCTTTGTATCTGTATATAAAAAGAAACTAGGCTCCGGGCTCAGGATTAAGCACGGGCTTTTCACCTGCCCCGGAGTCCAGCGGCATTTGACGGTTGTGTGACATATGTGCTATTTTCTTCTGCAAACTGTCCAGTATCATTGCTGATCCGGGCACTGTGACAAGCAGCAAAACACACACACACTTGGAGTGGGTAACAAGGCTCTTAATGAGAAGTACTGGTAAAAGAGGTGGGGTAAGGGTGGAGGGTGGGGGTGGGGGTGGGGGAGGGGCAGGGCAAACTTCTACCAGCCCAGGATCCCTCTGGGGCTGCCCTGAAATGTAGATCAGGAGGTATGGGGTAGGTTTTAGAATCTCTAGTCATCTCTACAAGGTCCCCCAGACTGAGGTTGCAGCTTTCAGAAGAAGAAGAAAGAACGAAGGGGTAGAGGGAGCAAAGACTTCACAAAGAAGGGAATACAAACAGACCTTTGAAGAAAGAATGGTCTGGAGCTGTCAACCTCCCCTGACGCCTGGCTGTGGGGAGACAGGGGGGCGGGGTGTTCTTAGCCCACCCTGCCAAAGCCAGTGTGCGGCTTGGAGCCAATAGCCTGCAGTCCGGCCCAGTCTCGCTGTAGGGGTTGAGTCTGGCAGACCCCAGCCAAGTTCATTTCCTTCAATAAATCCAGCAGCTTCCCCTTTGATGAATACTGTCAGAGCTGGAACACGTGGTGTTAACAAAATATGGTTTTAATTTGGGACCCGCTGCACTCACGGTTAAATACTTGTGTATACAATAACAGCTTCACAGCCAGACAAGTTAATATGCCCGGGCCGAAAATGGCTAAGCCCATGAGGATTCAGTTATACACATTTCTGCTGCTCTGAAAAGCAACCTAATCACCGTCATCAATTTTAATACTCCAGAACTTCTCGTGAGCGTGGAGGCTTTTAAAGGGCAGCCAGTTTTGCCTCTACATCCAGTGCAGAAACCCCACATTTGTTTCTCTGATATCTTATACCCACTTATTGTCATATGTCGTTTGACATTCAGGAAACTGCATGCTGTTTTAATCAACAGCTCAACGCTGCATTCAAACTTGACGGTCCATAGCCCCGTGGCAAAGGCGGGAGGGGGCGGGGAGAGAGACGGAGTTGGGGGAGGAAGCCAGACTTGGGGGTTTAACAACAGACAGGCTTGTAGTGGCGAGCCTCAGTCCTGGGAACAGAAACTCTTAGTGTTTCCGTCAGGCTCGAGTGTGTCTGCCTTGGAACAGCCCAGTGAGAGGAGAAAACTGGTTAGACCGGTTTCGATGTGGCCCTGGCAGTGGACAGTGCTGGTAACTGGACCTCCAGGAGAGCGGACAATGAAGCCTGGGGCTTCCAGACAGTGGGTCACAGGAACTGTGTGCGGCCATTTCCTGGCACACCAGAGATCACAGCCCCTGGCTCGGAACCTTACTGGGAAACAGAGCTAAGAAAGGTCGGCAGCAGGTGTGCCGTGGGCAGTCGGCAACAGAGACAGAAAAGAGTTATGGTTCCTGGAGTCTGGGTTCTCTCAAATGACTGGAGCTTCCAGGAATAGGGAGGGAGGTGAACTGGGTCACGCCTTAAAAACCGAAAACACCCAGGAATCAACGAATAGCCTTAAAGGACTGGAGGTTTATTCCTAAGGCATAAAGGGAGCCGATAAGATTTCTTTGACCATCCTGGCGGCATCTGCATGCTGCATTTAAACACATTTTTCCTATTAATTAATTAACTTTAGATCCTAATCGCAGCCCTCCCCAAACCTCCTCCCACCTGGTCAGGAGTGAAGTTCAGTAGTAGAGGACTTGCTTAGCATTCTCCGTCCCAAGCCGTACCCAGGATTGAAAAATAAAGGTATTTTTCCTTCTATTATGTTCTCACTTTGAGAGAACAAGACTATACCATTCCCTGAGCAGCAAATTCCCAGTTAATTTTTCTCCGTCAAATCCTTTGAAGGAATCTTTAAACTCTGGTGTGAACTCTTTTCTTTTTGGTGCTGGGGACTGAATCCAGGGCCTGTTGAGAGACACCTCTAACCCTGAAACCTTGGGTACCTGTGTGCAAGTGTGTGTGTTATTGTAAAATATCATGATACTGAAAGGCACTGACAGAGATGGTTTTAATTAATTAATTTTTCTTCACGATTTCTTTCTTGTTCTGTTTTGTTTAGGATGGGGTTTCTCCGTGTACCCCTGGCTGTCCTAGAACTCACTCTGTGGACCAGGCTGGCCTTGAACTCAGAGACCGACTTGTCTTTGCCTCCCTCTATTTTTCTTTCTTAATAAAAGGGTCCTACTACGTACTCAAGCCAGCCTTGTAACTCAAACATGGCAATCCTCCTGCTTCAGTCTCCTGAGTTCTGGGATTATAGCGTGCACCACAGAATCCGGCAATGGGCATGCCTCTTTATGATGAAGGCAAGTTTTTTTCTGGGCCACGTAAAGCTATCTGTTTTAGGTTCAGTCAATAGGACTGAGAGGACGGGGGGGCGGGGCTACCAGGGCAGAGGTCTCTGACACTGATGTCTCTGGGGTCCCCTGTTTTCTCTCATTTGTTGGATGTGGAGAGAGAGGCCGTATCCTCGCCCACATCCGGTGTGTTGGCTTGGAACCATGGAGACTTTAGGCACACGGACATTCATTCGGGCTGTAGCTACCTTTTGCACTGGCTTCTTTTTTCCCCCTTTGGATTGCTTCCTCGTTAATGGAAGGATCGGGAGGAGGGTGCGTGGTTTACCTGAGAAAGAATTCAGACTTCTAATGGTATAGAGATTGTGTGCCATTAATGGGGGAGGGGGGAGTTCCCACATATTCATCGCGGCAATGAAACTCTATAGGGACAAGGGGCCAGTGGGCATTTAATACAAATACCAAAATTAGTAAGTAGAACAAGCCTCTAATTGGAGACCTGGGTTCTACCTTAAAAGCTATTCTGCACCTGATACCTTTGAAAGACACCGCGATGGCATCTAAATTTCAAGGCTTTCACTCAGAGCAGGTCCCCAAGCACGCTACTCACGAAGCACTGACCCAGCCTGGCACCTGTGTTCTGCAGCCCGAGCCCAGGGGCTGATTGGAGGGAAGTCAGCCTTTCTTTTGTAGACTCTGGAGCTCTCTGATGTCTGCCCATTTCACTCCCTCCTGGTACCTCAGCTCCATTCTCCTCCAATATCCTTTCTAGCAAGCGGTTGCAGTTTCTGCATCAACGAACCTCAGCCCTTCTAGTAACTAAGAACCAAGATTGCCATCAGGGAATGCCCCCTCACCCACAGTTCCAGAGGGGCAGATGTAATTGATCGCCTCTGAACGTGGGTGGAGCATCCGGGCAATGCATAGACCAATCGTTATGGCCTCCCATTTCACGGCCATCTGATTGGTCTAGACAGAGCCTATGAGAGACAGTGATGTTTTTTTCCTCTCATTTCTGTTTTGGGTACCCAGGAGGATGTGAGCATCTCTTGTCCTCTAAGGGCCACCATAGGAAGCCAACACCAATTGTAACTGTAGTAGCCAGAGCTGAAAGCTGGAGTGAAAACAATCAAGTCTCTGTGCCAGCTAGGGACAGTGGCACACGCCTTTGATCCTGTGAGTTCAAGGTCAGCCTGGCTTACTTAGTGAGTTCCAGGCCAGTCAGTACAGTACAATGAGACCCTTTCTCAAACAGGAATAAAACAGATTTGTACGTGTATGAAAATATCATGATAAAACCTGTTATTCTCTAATGTCTGTATCTATCTACATATACATACACACAAACACATGCACATGCATACTATACACATATACATACCTGTACTTATACCTGTGCATATATACATACATACACACACATACAAACACATAAATGCATATGCATATTATGCACATACATATACCTATATGTCTACCTATGACTATGCATAGGGATATGCCTATACATGTGCATATATGCATATACATATACATACATATACATAAGTGTTCTGATAATACTATCTGAGCCCAGTTATCCCAGGGAACCAGCCCTACCATGACTCTTCACTTAGGTCATTCTATACTGTTTTTAGCTAAAAGTTATGGTAGGTTTTCTATTGCTTGCAATCAGAAGACAGATACACCCATTTTCCCTTTGTTCCCCTCATTAACCCACATTGAAAAAAACACTTTTCAGAAAGGCAATGCATTCTAAATTATGTGGCCGATGGCGCATGCCTGGGATACCGGCTACTCAGGAAGCTGAACCTAGAAGATTGCATGATCAAGGAATGCTTGGGCTGTGGTGCGAAGTCGAGGTCAGCCTAGGCAATTTAGTAATAAATAAAAATAATTTTTATTTATAAAACAAGTAAATAAGCCCCCAAATACAAAGTAAACAGGATTAGAGGTATAGATCCGGGGTTTGTTCAGTCACCACCACTTGAGGACTCGAAAAAAAGGACTGGGGAACAGGAAGTAGAACAACACGGGCAGAATAGTTAGGGAACAGGAAGTAGAACAACAGGGGCAGAATAGTTAGGGAACAGGAAGTAGAACAACACGGGCAGAATAGTTAGGGAACAGGAAGTAGAACAACACAGATTAGTTCAAGGATGAGTCCTTAAGCAAGACTTTAGCTTCGACTATTCATCCAGTCAGTATTAAGTCCCTGAAATATGTTGCATAGAAACATGGGGAAACATGCTAGAAAAGACTCTTCCCATAATTGGGAATATAAAGGCTTCACTTTAGTCTTTTGTGCTAACTTAATTTGAACTATCAGGAAAAGACAAAAAGGATGATTGATGATAGCAAAACCATTCTAGACCTAGTATGAGCGGGAGACCTTATACCAGTGTATCTACCTAGCTCTAAAATGGGGCTGTGGGAGTGGGAGCATTGGTCAGGGATTCCTTATTTTTGTCGTTGAGAAAGAAACCTTCAATAATGGTGAGTTACATTACCGTTTATTTTGTCACTAAGGATACACGGGCAAGTCCACGGAGCCACCCTTGAAACTGCATCATGGGGCTTTCTCTACGACTGGATGTTTTTCTAATTCCTCGTAAGTCGGTGAGATCTTCCAGGCAGCGATCTGTGTGCTGAGGCAGCTCATAAGCAATTTAGGGTGACATTAAACACAGTGTCTATAGCTGGGCATGGCAGTATACATTAATAATATCAATGATTGGGAGAATCAAAAGTTCTAAGCCATCCAGCCTGGACTACATGGTGAGACCAAGTCTTTAAAAATCAATTAATTAAAAACAGGTAGGTAGGTAAGTAGGCAGGCAGATAGATGATATAGATGGATATATAGATATATGGATGGATGGATGGATGGATGGGGGAGAGAGAGGAGAGAGAGAGAGAGAGAGAGAGAGAGAGAGAGAGAGAGAGAGAGAGAGAGAGAGAGAATAGATAGATAAAACACGGGCTTAGTGTACCCACAGCACCACCTATGAAATACCCAGGGCTCTAACAACACTAATGTGTACCGGAGGGCGAGACCCTGACTTTGACAGACTGGGAGTGGTGGGAACAGGACTGGTTGAACAGTCTCCAGGTGGCAATGACTTCATACACAACTAATCTAAACCAGCCTGTTTCTGCTAGAGGAAACAGTTCTGTGTTTTTCACGCCCCGTTGGAGTTGCATTCTAAGTTAGCTAATGTGTTCTGCAGAGTAACTACACTTCCTGGAGAAGGAGGGAAACAAAACAATGGCAGACACTGGCTGGCTGCTCAAGGACAGAGGTCACAGCTCACAGTCTAAGAATTAGCAGTCATGTTATGATGAGACATAACAGACTTGGAGGAAGGTGAAGGAAGAACTGGGCAATTCGTTTTACCATTTACATGCCAACTTGTTTCTCTTCTCCTTTTTTACATATGAGCGTGTCTCTTCTCTGAGGCATGGTTGTATTATGCTTTTGTTTCCCTCAGTGTTAGCCACAGGATTTGTTTATCACTGGTGTAATTGGAAGCCTTGGGAGCTCCCGGCTATCGGTTTTATTAGTAACAGATGTCAGTTACCTTGCACATACCTGGTGACCTTGGAGACACCCCAGCTGTTTATCAAGTCCATTCATTGCCCAGATGTGCTTCCCATGGGTGGAAAACAGAGTAGATATCCCCAGAAAAGAGAGGAGGAGGTGGAAGGGCACAGAAAAAACTACTAGGGGACAGTAATACTAACTTCAATGTCAAATGACATTGACAATCTCGTGATGATGGTGGTGGATTGTGGTGGTAATGGTGTGGATGGTGGTGGTGTTGGTGGTGTTAGAGGTAATGGTGGTGGTGCTATTGTTGTTGGTTGTGTTGGTGGTGATGGTGGTGGTGGTAATGGTGGCCTTGTTGTTGTTGGTGGTGGTAGTGGTGGTGGTGGTGGTAATGGTGGCCTTGTTGTTGTTGGTGGTGGTGGTAGTGGTGGTGGTGGTGGTAATGATGGTCTTGTTGTTGTTGGTGGTGGTAGTGGTGGTGGTGGTGATAATGGTGTTGTTGTTGTTGGTGGTGGTGGTGGTGGTGCTGGTGGGTATTGGTGGTCTTGGTGGTGGTATTGGTGGTAGGTGATGGTGGTGGCAGTGGTAGGAATTCTTTTCAAATCACAGTCTTTGCCAAACTAAGAAATAAAGAGGCAAAAGTAAATATCATGCCACGTTTAGCAAACAGTAGCTGAAAGAAAGCCAAGGTCAGCCCTGAGTGTGGAGAAAATACTGCTGGTTAGGCATTGTTCTCTGGAGCCAGACTGCATCGTGTCACTGCAGCAAGTGAAGGACACCTACTTTTGTGAAGCAGGACAGAGGCACTGATTCTAAACCCATTAAATTAGTGTTTCTTTCCACAACCCGTCGCCTGCACATGCTCCTGTGGCCCGCACACACTCTGGTTGACCGTTTTGCTGTCTCTGCTCACATCAGGAGCCCGGATAGCAATTTTCTCTTCTGGTAGCTTTGTTTCCTTGCCTGTGTTGGGGCTGTCCTTACCTATCAGACATCATTTTTTTCTTGTTTGTGTACCAAGATCAGGAGGCAGAGGTATTGTCTCTTAGGGTGACATTGCTGTCGAATGACTCACCCTCTGAAACCCAGGCATTATTGTCCTTGCTCACTGGCCTGGCTACTTTCTCTCCTTGCCTGAGAAAAGTATTACATGAACTATGGAGAGTGGTGACCCCACCCAGCCAAGCTCCAAACTTGTGAAAAGGAACTAAAGAAAGGCTTAAGAAGGGAAGGCAACCATCAAAAATGAGGGGACCCAGTTCCATTCCCAGCAAGCAGTGGAGCTTGGCAGCTTCAACCGTGTGGATAGAAGGAAGGGTCGTAGAATCTCCTTCCATAGCTAAAGAAAGCTGTTGAGGTCATGTATATGTCATGGTGTCCCTGCATGGATACTTAGAGAGGCCACTGTGGGAAGCTGTGAAGGTGAAGCCTAGATTTATTGGAAATCCCAAGATGTTGGAGCTGTCAGAGTCGTGGGATGTCTGTTGACAAAAGCTGCTAACAGGGAGTGGAACCAGCCCAAGAGAGAGAGAAAAGTGTGTTGCAGTCAACACAGCTGAAAGGAGTTGGCAATCTGAAGAGTGCTTTAACATGAGACATGAACACGCAGAATTTGGAGTTTACCCCACTGGTTTTCAGTCTCGCTTTGGTCCAGTAATTCCTCACCATCTTCCCTTTCCTCCCCTTTGGAATGGTAACGTACACTTGGTGCTATTGGTATATTGGCAGTATTGATCCACTTTTTGATTTTTATTTACATACGTTACAGTTAAGCAATTGGAACATGGGCCCTTTATTCTATTACACTATCTCCAGCTTTCTGTTTTCCAGTGGTCTCCTTCACTGCCTAAGCTTGGCTGTCCTGGAACTTGCTCTGTAGACTGACCTTGAACTCAGAGATCTGCACGCCTCTGTCTTCTGAGTGCTGGGGTTAAATGTACGTACCGTCACACCTGGACATCAGCCTTTCTTACCTTTTCACAAGGTCTTTACGTTCTGGGTTGTAGTTCATTCCAGACGTAGTCAAGTTGACAACTGAGAAACAGCCATCACATTCCAACCCTTGTCAATCTGACATAATCATATATCTCTTTATGTCCAAATGGAAACAACCAAGTCATAATAATGCCCAGATATAACTATCCCTTGTTCAACCTCGAACACATAAACAATAAGCTTAGCTGGGTGGGATCTTGCCCTAAGGTCACCAATCCCTTAATCTGTTTTTCTCCTTGAATGCAGGATTCAGTCCCATTGCACTTCCTGGTGCCCCTTTAATACTTGAACCATGCATTTTGTGTTTTTCTGTCTAAGTTTACTATGCTTGATCAAAACATTCCTCACAAGAGTGAACTACAGGACAGAATCTACTTGTCCTGGCTGGTTTGCGATTCCTTTGTCAATGTAATTAATCTGAATATCTTGTCACCTTAGCTTCAGAGTCTTCAGACAAGGGCAAAAAGCAGCCATATTCTTCACCAAGATATTACAAGAAAGGTCTCTAGGCCACAAAATAAGATTCTTCTCCTCTGAAACATCTAGAGTCAGGCCCCCACAGTTCAAACCACCCTCAGCACCACTATCTCCCATGCTTCTACTAGTATGGCTCATTAAACCCCACTTAGAGCATTTCACTGCTTTCCAAATCCAGAGTCTCCAAATCTACACTAACAAAAACATGGTCAAGTCTATCACAGCAAGACCATGGTCCCTGGTACCAACTTCTATCTTAGTTCTGTTGCTGTGAAGAGACACCATGACCAAAGCAACTCTTATAAAGGAAAAGCATTTAACTGGGGCTGGCTCACAGTTTCAGAGCTTCAGTCCATTACCATCATGGAGGAAGCATGGCAGTGTGTAGGTAGACATGGTGCTCTAGAAGGATTTGAGTGTTCCACATCTGAAACCAAAGGCATCCAGAAGAAAGACCCTCTTTCTCACTGGGTGGAGCTTGGGCATAGGACCTCAGAGTCCGCCCCACAGTGACACACTTTCTTCAACAAGGCCACACCTCCTAACAGTGCCATTTTCCATGGGCCAAGCATATTCCAACCACTACAAAGTTGAATTAAATGCATTTTGCATCATATGGCTGTAAGTCTATCTGGACCAGTGATTGGAATATAGTGTTTTGAGTAAGTATGACATCCGTAGCTCATAGTTTTGAGTGCTTAGTAACCAAGGAGTGACGCTGTTTGGGACTGATTAGGAAGTGTGGCCTTGATGGAGAATGTGTGTCACTGGGGGTGGGCTTTGAGGTTTCAGAAGCCCAGTCAGGCCGACTCTCTCTCTCTCTCTCTCTCTCTCTCTCTCTCTCTCTCTCTCTCTCTCTCTCTCTCTCTCTCTCCTCTCTTTCTCTCTCTCTGCCTGCAGATCAGGATGTAACTCTCAGTTACTGCTCTAGCACCATGTTTGCCTGCCACCATGCTTCCTGTGCTACTCTCCCTCTCCCCATGGTGATGACAGACTAAGCCTCTGAAAGTTAAGGGAGCAGCCAATTCAATGCTTTCTTCTCTAAGAGGCGCCTTGGTCATGGCATCTCTGCACAGCAGTAGAACAGTGGCTAAGACAGATCTCGGAGTAAGATGTGTTACTAATTATCCCATCCTGTCCATCTTCAGTGAGTTCTTCGTATCAGCACGAAAGTGTGCTCCAATACTCCCATTCTGGAAAACAAACAGTCACAAATCCACTCATGGAGGCCAACATTTCTTTTGAACTTTCTTTCTTCCCCCTCTTCATTCTTAGCTGACAGGACGAGCCAGGCACAGCCATGGCCTGCCTTGGTTTAACAGCTCCTCCAGCTGGCTTTGTCTCCTACTCCATTGTTAAGAGTGTCTCTTTCCAAGTACCCAGTGACACACACCCAGTGTGTGTGTGTGTGTGTGTGTGTGTGTGTGTGTGTGTGTATCTGTGTGTGTATGTGTGTAAATTGTGTATCTGTGTATATGTGTACATGTGTGTCTATGTGTATATGTGTGTGTATGTGTATCTCTGTGTGTGTAAATGTGTGTATGTGTGTATGTGTATCTGTGTGTGTATGTGTGTAAATGTGTGTATGTGTGTATATGTGTACATGTGTGTCTATGTGTATATATGTGTGTGTATATGTATCTGTGTGTGTGTAAATGTGTGTATGTGTGTATGTGTATATATGTGTATGTGTGTGTCTATGTGCATATGTGTGCATATGTGTGTATATGTATCTGTGTGTGTGTAAATGTGTGTATGTGTGTATCGATGTTATATGTGTATGTGTGTGTGTCGATGTGTATATATATGTGTGTATGTGTGTGTATGTGCATCTGTATGTGTGTATGTGTGTGTGTATCTGTATCTGTGTGTGTGTATGTGTGTAAATGTGTGTCTGTGTGTATATGTGTCTGTGTGTGTCTGTGGGTATATGTGTGTGTATGTGTGTGTACGTATGTATGTGTGTGTGTGTGTGTATGTGTGTGTGTATGTATGTATGTGTGTGTGTATGTGTGTGTGTGTATGTATCAGGTTCATGTGAAGACTACAGGTTAAAGTTGGATGTCATTTCTTAGGAGTCATCCATATTTAAAAAGATGTATTTATCTTATGTACATGAATATTTTGGTTGCATAGATGTATGTGAACCATGTGCCTGCAGAGCCTAATGAGACCATTGGGTCCCTTGAAACTAGAGTTAAGGACGGTTGTGAGCTGCCGTGTGGGTGGTGGATTAGACGGGCCAGGTCCTCCAGGGCTCTCAGTCCCTAAGTTATCTCTCAGCCTCTTTCATTTTTTTTTTTCGTTTTTAGACAAGTTATTTCACTAGGAGCTGCGGTCCCTCAGGTAGGGTATGCTAGGCTAGGCTGGCAGTTCACTGAGCCCAGGGATCATTAATCTATCTGTACCTCCCGGCTCCAGGATTACAAGATCAAGCCACACCTGTTTTTCACCAGGGGCTAAAGCTCAGATCCTCTGCGAGCACACTTTTTTGACTAAGCTACTTCCCCGGCCCCAAGTCTAGTTTGGTTTTCTTTTTGAACCGAAGCTGTCAAACCCTCGTGGGGTTCTCCCTCCTTCCCGTTTTTCTGTGCTGCTTGTTGCAGGATATTCGGTCACACTGTGAGCCCCGAGACCGTGTTATTGACTGGAAAGAAACTGTCTTTGGTTGTGGCGTGACTCAGCCTTAGCACACACCATTAATCCAAGAGCTTCCTGCTTGAACGTTGTAGACAGGATCGAGAAAAGTCAACCATAGGCCAAGAGGTGGGACAAGCAGCCGGTAGACAGAAGTGAACATAGGATTATTAAGAAAAAAACCATAGAAAGTGAGAGGGAGTCAGGAGGACGGAGAGAGGCCCGGGAAGTAGAAGGGAGGGGCGTTCAGTTTGAAGGAGGTGTTTTTGAGACTATGGTTCCCAGTGTGACATCAGCTGAGGAGGAAACTGTGATGTCAGCTGGGAGCTTTCTCTGCCTCCCTGAGCTAGCAGGCTTTCCCCCCAGCATCTGACTCCTAAGTTTTCATTGGTAAAATTAAACCATTGAGATTTTGTTTAAACAACAACAATAACAACAACAACAACAACAACAACAACAGTTGCTGACCTTTATTTATTTCAAGACCAGGATGGCCTTGAACTCACTATGTAGCTAAGAATGTGTGATCCCCCTGCCTCCGCTCCCAATCAATGGGATCACCGATGCGCACCTCCACACTCTAGCTCTGACCTTTACATCTTGGAACCTTTCAGGCTTAGCCTCCTGTCTGTGTTGGGAGCCTCAGTTCATACAGTAGCCCAGCCTGTGGCCTGCCCAGCCACCCAAAGACCTGCTGGACAGGAGTGCACCACGCCTCATTTGTTCAGAACGAGGCCTGTGGCCGTTCTTACTGTGCTAAAGAGTTTTGTATTTTTGTTTGTTTCTTCTTTGTTTTCTCTTCCAATTCCACTCGTTACCCAAGAAGGTATCTTGGTTGCTTGCTTTCCTGGTTTCCATCTGAGCTTGTCCACTGGGGATCTTTGGAGGAGAACAGGACCTAGAATAGTGAGGTCAGATGCTCATCTGTTTAGCGTCCCCTCTTCCGGTTTGCCACAGGCTGAATCCCTGGGCTAAAGTCACTGCTTCTCTTTATGGGTCCTTTTCCACATACTCCTCCCCTTTGTGTCTGGATGAGTAATTCTCAACTGCTATGAGCTGCTGGTTCTAGCCGTCTTTCTTTCCCTCTCCTTCTCCTTCCTTCTTTCTCCCTCTACCGCATTATAAAGAGTTATCCCTTTAATTACCTTAGCTGGAGCATACCTCTGCTTCTTGCTGGTACCCTAGTCAGGCAACTGACATTGGAAGTTACATCAATAAGCAGACCCTCGAAATGGAATCTGGGGTTGGTTGGTTGAACTTCAGAGCTCAAGAGGAATCTTGTGGGGGACAGGGAGGTTTGAAGCATGGAAAATGACATCAACCTGAGTGTGGTACTGTCACTTTAAAGAAAACTATCAGTTGTCACTGCATGGGATGCAGCGTAAACAGGGACAAGACATTGTGAGCCCTGATAGTTCTGTCAAAGGTAGCAGAGGTCGCCTAGATTCTTTTGAATGCTCCAGAGAGCATGCCTAAGCAGCAAGATGTGTTAAGAACTATGAATAAGCATTGAACGTTACCCATGTGGAGGCCAGCATCCGTTGGTAACCCCGAGAGCTTTTCAACAATCTGCAGTTGTTACTGTTAACAACCAGGGTCTGATGCCAAGTGTTGCTTGTAGAACCAATTAAAGCCAACCAGGTTTCTAATTCTGAGGAGAGACGCTGGCTGAGGCTGAGGGCAAGACTCTTAAGCCCTCTTTCTGGAAGAAAAATAAAAAAAGCAAACTCTTGGGGTAAGGCCCAAGACTCTGTTCTTTTAAAACAAATAGTTTTCACATTATAAAAAAAAAAAAAAAAAAAAAAACGGGGTTGGGGATTTAGCTCAGTGGTAGAGCGCTTGCCTAGGAAGCACAAGGCCCTGGGTTCGGTTCCCAGCTCCGAAAAAAAAAAACAAAAAAAACAAAAAACCAAACCAAAGCAAACGTGTGTGTGGTAGAGTTTTGGGCACTGCAGCTATGAAGCAAATGTTCACAGACTTCAACATCTCCTCGGGGATCTGGTTAAGATGCAGGTTCTGATTTAGTAGATCTCCAGCAGTGCCTGACGATCTGCTGTGCTCTTAGGAGACCCCAAGGAACTGCTCATCTGTAATCCACAGTGAGCCAAGGAGTGAAAGGACCCGGCATGGAAAGTGAAGCCACAAGGTTGCCATGTTCGCAGCTTCTTCAGTGGGATCTGGAGAGCACATCATCAAGGCCAGAAAAATGGATGGTTAGAGGAGTGCTGGGTCCTAGAGAAGCTCTCCTGTCACCAGAGGAGATAATGATGTCACTTCGCTGGAATTGCCTTTGCTGGTCTGAATGGGGCCATACACACAACAGCAAATACGATGTCCTGACTTTACTCGGCATGCAAAGAGGGAGGTGCAGGGGTCTGTGTCGACAGGTGACTGATTACCATGTTCCTAGACATGAACGAGCCAACAGCTTAGTGAGTGTTTCATGCACACGGGGAGTTCTGCTGAAGCTCCCTTAGAGGGACTGCATGGCCCCTGGTCCACTCCCCACACCCAGCCAGCTCAGACTCCTAGCTCTCTGCGGTGAGTGCCTGTAAAGTGCCCCAGATTAGAGAAACCTGAGGGTATTTCTCAGGGCGACCAGCAGCCTGGGGAAAGGAAAGCAGCCAGAAATGCGACTTGGACTTTACCTCCAGAACAATGGCTGTGGATTTCTGAGGAGAGCAGAGTCTTGTCTGAATCCGCCTAACAGTGCAGGAGTTGGGTGAGACCTGAAACCTCTCCCAGAACACGCACGTGTACGGTGTGAAGAACCAGGCCTAGTAACTGGCAGGGTCCCCACGTTGGTTCCCTAAGGACTGTTGTAGTGAGAGGAACCTATGTGGTCACCTCCACTCGGTCGTTCCAATCCCAGATAGAAAATAAAAGCCATACTTTAGTCTGCTCACCATCATTCAGCTTCCCTCCGGATTCCAACCTTCCATATTTTATCCTCCGAGTTTCCCTGAACCCCCCTTACTTTGCCTCTTTGATCCCAGCTTGTGTGGGACATTGTTCATTACCCCAAACGAGAGAGGTGGAGCAGCCCTCATTACTGCAAACCAAGTCCCTCCCTTTAAAAAGAAACTTAAAACACAAAGTAAGACGCACTGGCCACAGACCCCGGAAAACCGTGAGAGAACGCAGGCTACAGTTCAAGTCGTTCTCCGTCTTCCTCTATTTGTCCACACTTGAATCCATGTCTTTAACGCAAGTAGAATAATTCTGTTTCGATTATCTTGTGACACGTGTAAAATAGTTTATTGGGGACCCTGTGGATCGGTTTACATGCTTTTAGGACATTATTTGTGGTGAGAGTATTGGCAGATTTCAAAGGTACCTCTGAGAATGACGGAGAAAGAGCCTCTGTACCGTTTCTCCGGGTCCCAGGTTCCTTCAATGGTAGCATGCTTTGTCGTTGATAATGACGTTGCTTTATTTATTAATTTTTGGACAAGGTCTCACATGTTCCAGGCTGGCCTTGAATTCAGCATAGAGTTGAAGATGGCCTTGAACCTCTGTCCCACCTGCCTCATATCCCTACCAGATTATAGCACGTGCCATGATGCCTGGTTTATGCTGGGATTCGAACCTAGGGCTTCATGCATGCTGACAAGCCTTCTACCAAGTGATCTACTCTCCCAAGCCCAAAGGCAGCGCCTTGAGAATCTTCTGCGTAGTTTTACAAGGGAATGTTATTGATCTTGATCTGATCCATTCTTCTCCAGGCCTTCTCTGTTGTTTTAAAAATGCATTTGCATATACATGCATTTACAGCATATAAATGCATATACAGCTTAATGCTGTATAATTTTTAATCACATGCAGAGATCTGCATAGTCAAGACAAACAAGGCCATCACCTAGAGCCCCATGCTGACCTTCTGTGGCCACCTCTACTTTTCCCTCTGCCTCTTCCCTTCCCCCCATCTCTTCCCCATTTGCATACCTTGCTCATCTCATAAACGTTTACTAAATGGAATCGTGTTGTTGGTATACATTTAGAATCGGCTTTTTATTTGTTGTAACTTCACTGGGGCTCACCCAAGTCGTGTCCATCAACGTTGTTACGGCTGCATAGCATTCTATGATGTAGAGTCAGCACAGCTTGGCCAGTCGGCCCTTTCCAAACATATGGACTGCTTTAAATATGGAGTTACTGGGGAAAAAAAAATACGTATTTTGTGTGGACACAGTTATGGTTTTTCCTGAGATAAATCTCCAAGAATGATTTTGAGGTTGTATGGTGATTGCGGGATCAGAGGGAATGTCTTATCTGTTTTCTGTCGCTCATAGCCCAATATGGCAGACTAAGTAAGGTATGAGGAAAGAGTGATTTTGGCTCACAATTCTGGCATGACCCATGTCTACGACCTTGGTAGTGGAAACCTGAGAGGGCTTAGGACACCACATGGCGTCTTTGTATGTTGGTGCATGCACACCTGAGCACATCTAGGCTTGCCTCT
Organism: Rattus rattus; assembly: GCF_011064425.1. Taxonomy (NCBI): domain Eukaryota; kingdom Metazoa; phylum Chordata; class Mammalia; order Rodentia; family Muridae; genus Rattus; species Rattus rattus. The sequence goes on from NC_046171.1 coordinate 43,462,705, forward strand.
ACTCCTCTATGTTATTCTGTTCTCCCTCTTGTAAGGCCACAAATATTCAATGGTGATGTCCTTGTCTCTCTCCCCATCAGCTCCCAAGGCCCTGCCTGTAAGCACCATAGTGAGAGTAAATGCTCACCCTCACCGTAGATTCAGTTTCCGCAGAGTCTTCAGAGGGAGGAAACCACTCTTGAATGACAGCGGTGGACATCTCTTATAGCTCACATGGAAAGATGGTGCTGTGCAGTATTTTAGGAGACTAAGCTGACAGAACTGCCGCCTTTAAAAAAAGCATGTAAATCTACCTCCTTGTTTATACCACCTACGTTATATAAAATGTATATCTTCTAAGTCTGTGTACCCGGGTGTTCTTAGAAGAATTATTTGTGCTAGGGGAAAAAAACTAAACAAAAGATATATATGGCACTATGTTCCGGTTCCTTTTATTTATTCCTTCTGTTTGTCCCTCAGGTGAAAGCTGTCATAGTGCTTTAATTTGAAACTGCTACAAGAATCAGAGCTCTGCCTTTCCCTCCAGACGCTCTTGTTTTTATGTATCTTTTGTTAGCCCTGTTGAGTGGTTGGTCTCTGGTGGACTTGGAGGTGAGTTATAGATGGTAACTTTTTATCTCTCGGTTCTCTGCTTGGACTTTGAGCCTGGAACTTTAAAAGGTTTGCCTAACCAAATCTGTCACATACTCCTTTCATTCTTCTTGTCTCGTCTGGGAAGGGTTTGCTTCCTTCTGCCTTGGTCTCTTTCTTGTTTTAATAGCTATGTCAAACATCCTTTTTATGTGCTCCAGACTGTCGTGATGCTTGTCGTCTTGCCGTGCCAAATGCAGAAGAGTAACCACATCACGACTTTAAAGCACTGTTTCTCCTCGGTGCTAATGACGTGTTTGTCATTATCAAAGTCGGCGTGGACTGGAACATGGCTTGCCCCGGCTCTGAGAAGAGATGGGTTGGACGAGCTTGCCATCCCTCGACCTGCAGCTGGCGGCAGCTGTGGTGGCTATCGGAGGGATGCAAAGTCGACGCAAAGCGTTTGCTCGTGAAGTAAGCCCAAGCAACCGCTTAGTAAAATTGTTTGGCCTCGGCAACAAGAAAATGAAGTCATTTGAGGAAACAGAAATAAAACAAAGAAACAAAAGTGGAGATTAGGTCCACATGTGGGCCGATGTGTCTCCTTGGAAGGCGTGGTCACGAATTTTTGATCCTCAAAAGCAGCCACATATTAAATCCATTTAACTAATTTACACATGTTTGCCATTTACCACAAAGAAAATAAATTATAGTGGGCTGTGGACGGGTGACCAGAAAGCCACTACCCCTGCAGTGGAAGGTAACTGAGGGTACTTGTACTAGGTAATGGGTGCAGTATGCCAGTCCCTGAGGTCTGGTTAGTCTTGTGAAGCTCTTGTTTCAAATGAATGGCCATTTAGTGAAATTTTGTATAATTTTTTTCCCCTAGAACTACCCTGCTCAATTATGGCCGAGTAGATTCTGCTAATCACAGGCTGCATAGTTTGAACACTGAGAACAGTCATTTGGATGAGGTTTTTTTTTTTTTAATACGTGCCTGAGTTTCAGTAGAGCATTAGACAAACTGTCACAGAGGCTGACACGATCCCTTCTCTCTTCCTGACAGGGATGAATCTCGGTAAGAGTGTGATCGCTGAATGGGTCACTTTTCTTTGCTCATCCAGCCAACAACCTTCATGTTATGGATGGAGAAATGAGGGTTAAGGGTTGTGACTTGCCTGAGGTCATACAGTAGTACATTCATGATAACCCCAGACCAGTTTTCTCCCCATCGAACAAAAACGCATGCCTCCCTCCCCCGAAGCAGGCCAGCCCGTTTCAGCAGAGACATTTTCACCAGCTCTTCTGGATCCACCCCTGCACCGCGCAGTCGCTCGTCCCCGGTCTTACTTTCTTGCTTGCTCGTGATCTCTCTCGTTTTCCTGATGATTTGGCTTTGGGAACAGTGGAGTAAATAAAAGTTAACAGACTTGTTAGCTGGAGACACGGTTGCCACCAAAGAGTGAGGAAAGGGTGTCTCCATATTGGACTGACCACTTAAAAAAAATCCCCCAGCCTTAAATATTATCACTGGCCTTGGCAAAGCTCCAAGGCTCTAGGCAATGGGCCCCCTGTGTTTGGCGGGGGGACAGGGGTGGGGACAGGAGATGGGGGATGGGGGTGGGGACAGGAGATGGGAGATGGGGGATGGGGGTGGGGACTGGAGATGGGTGGTGGGGGATAGGGGTGAGGACAGGAGATGGGGGAATGGGGTAAGGACAGGAGATAAAGGATGGGGGATGGTGGTGAGAACAGGAGATGGGCATGGGGGATGGGGGATGGGGATGAGGACAGGAGATAGAGGATGGGGGTGAGGACAGGAGATGGGGGATGGGGAATGGGGGATGGGATGGGACAGGATGGGATGACAGAAAGATGGACAGGCAGACAGACACCTGAGCAGGAGTGGAATGCTTGGGCTATGATTTTCTTCCCTCTGAAGTTCCTGACTTCTGCCTCCACCCTGGACTTCCTGGGACAGGCTTCAATATACTGTGAGGAGACCCTGGAGTAGTGAGGACTTGCTGAGAATGACAAGTTAGAAAACTCTGGGCACACCATCTTCCCACCCCCCAGCACCCTGTCACTCAGCCATACCCCCAGCATTACATAACGCATTAATGAAGTCCATTTGCAGGTTTATTGTCAGATCACATTACTCTCCAAATTCTGTCAGTAACTACATATCTTTCAACACATCGCTTTTCCATTCTGTCACTTGCAACCAAGAATCTTCATAGGAGATCCTTTCCCTGCAGGACCATCAGATGTCAGCTTAGAGTGTTGTCTACAAATGTACACCATCCAGAGTATCTCAGAATTAGCCTAGGTTAGCTCCCTCCCCCTGGTGGTATAGTCCTGAACACTGGCTTTCTTTAGCTGACACTTACATAAAGTATTCCTATACTTTATAGCCCCTAGTTTATTGTTAGAGCAAAAGACTTCGTTGGCACACCACTGTCTCAGCTGCCACTCCTGTGAAGCCTCCGTTCCCCTACCAGGACCACTGGCTTGGCAATCCACGCCTCCAAGAAGAGAAATATATTACAAAAGGTTTGCCTACTAGGAGAACTAAAATTGAAAACACTGAAAGCGCCCACTGTCTCCAAGGACATGAAAATGTCTGACATTCACACATCTGCTGGTGGCAATATAGAAACAAACACCTAGGAAGGAAGCTGAGGCAGGAGGATGACTGCTTTGAAGTTAGCCTTGTTTCAATAAACAACAAACAGTATCATCATTTTGGAACTCTAGCAGATTTTAGGATAACTAAATGTATTTACTACAAATACATTTTAATTAATTAATTAATTAATTAATTAACACAAATAAATAATCATATCTCTAGGTATAGGTATCTTACCCAAGGGAAAAAATTAGTGCACAGATGCATAAAATCTTATACAAGAACATTCATAGAAGTTTTAGTTAAAAAAAAAAAGATAGGGCTGGAGAGATGGCTCAGTGGTTAAGAGCACTGACTGCTCTTCCAGAGGTCCTGAGTTCAATTCCCAGCAACCACATGGTGGCTCACAACCATCTGTAAAGAGATCCGATGCCCTCTTCTGGTGTATCTGAAGACAGCTACAGTGTACTTATATATAATAAATGGATAAAAAAAAATAAAAAAAAAGATAAAGAAGTTGTAATCCATTCATATAATTCTCTACAGTGTTAGAAATGGACAGTTTGCTGGTACCTATGTACATATATACATACACACATACATATGTATGTGTGACCCCACAGAGAGTTTTATTAAGCCAAAGCAACGCCATTTATATGAAACTGAAGAACAGAAAAAAATTCAACTACGGCAACAGAACTCAGAACTCTCTGGAGGATTGTAACATTGAATCTACATGGCGAAGAGACTGTCAGGGTTGTCTACCCGTAGAAAAAGTCATTAGGGACTGGAGAGATGGCTCAGCAGTTAAGAGCCCATGGTTGTCCATCCAGAGGATCCAGGTTCCCAGCACCCAATGACAGCTCACAACCATCTCCAATTCTAGTCCTGGGGGGATCCAACGCCCCCTTCTGGCCTCTGAGGGCATCAGGTTCATGCTGATACACAAGTAGACAAAATACCCATTCACATAGAATAGCTAAAAAAAATAAATAAATAAAAATGTAAAGGAAAAAGTTATTAAAATGCACCCTCTCCAGTTCTAGAGAAAATTAGAAAAGATGAAATAAGAAAGTAATTACATTGATAACATTCCTTTTTTCCCCTCTTATATTGTTAATTCTGTAACCTGTCATAATTAATCTCATCGGGAGAGTTTGAGAATTTTCTGTGCTTCCCCTCCATTCTTTGTTTAGAGAGCCAAAGGGCTTTTCATCCTTTCCAGGAGCAGTTTGATGTTCAAAGGGGGATCATTAGGGTAAAGTAATGATTAACGCAAAAGAAATGACTAGCTTAATGGGTGGGCTTTCGGGCACCAGGAGAGCTGTCATTTTAGGTTAAAGGAGGGTCAAGAAAAGCTTCCAGAGTATTGCAAACTGAAGGGTGAGGGGGGTGGGGAGGGTAATAAATTCAGATAAGTCACTTCTGTGGAGCCCCAGGTAGCCGTTGGTCGTCTGTTTCTGTGATGGCAGGATCTGTCCACTTGTTTCCAAAAGACAGGAGGAAAGACTTCAGTTCTGGAGCCATCCTTCCCCTTAAAACTGGTAGTGGAAGTTTCTTGGTGCAAAACGAGAGACTCCCCACCCTCGTTGCAAGCTAGAGCAGGAAAAGAGCAGAGGGCACAGTGTTAAAGGGCAGGAGAGACATGGCGTGCAGAGAGAGACGCCCCGAAAGAGGGGGGAAGGCAGAGGAGAGAAGTCAGCAGGAAGTAAAGGAAGAATAGGTGGTGTGGGCGGGGGAGACCCAGAAGCGTGCCCCTGTGCACTGAGCACCTGCTGCCCGTGAGGCCTCTTGCCCCTGTCTTCCTCTTCTGTTGTTCTAACAGACTGCCCCAGACAGGGTACTTCACAGACAACAGACATTTATTTAACAGCTAATGGTTCTGGAGGCCGGGAAATCTCAAGCACATTTTGCCAGCATGGCCCTGGTGAGGGGTCTTCATATTGTGTCATCCGAGGCAGAAGGCGGGAGGGCAAGAGTCCACAGCAAGAATCCAAGAGGCGCTGGGTGTCAGCCAGATCCTTTAGGGAAAGGCAGGCAGATCTGTGATTTCAAGGCCAACGACACAGTGAGCCCTGGAACAGCCAGGGCTATGTTAGGGGTTCCCTGTCTCAAAATAATCAAGGAAATACAAGAGGGTTAAATTTACTGTTTTAAGCCTACTTTCAACATAACTAACCTATTCCCATTATAGCATTAACCAGTTCACAGAGGCAGAAACCCCACGACCTAATCTCCTTAAAAAACCAAACCAAAACCAAAACAACAGAACAACCATTTTTAAATGTGTGCGCATGCACACACAGGAGTGCCATGGTGTACGTGCCAAAACCAGAGGGCAACCTTCAGAGCTGATTCTCTCTTTCCACCGGGGATGTAACGCAGGTTGTCAAAACTCTTGGCGGGCACCTTAATCCACCGAACCACCTCACTAATACAAATATGTAGCCCCAAACTGGCCTCCAACTTGTGATCCTCCTGTCTCTGTCTCTTCGGCACTCACCCAGCCAAATCAGCCTTTATTGAGTGACAACTCCTGATTCTTGAATTGATTTTTTAAATAATTGAATGCCTTCAAACCACAGTGTTCCTCTTGGAGCTACTAGCACTGTAGCCTCTTGGCACGTTTGGTCTCTGAGCCCTCGCTTCTCTGGCCCTTTAATGGCACAGCGGGTTTTCTTAAAGTCCCATCTGATTACGTCCTACTTAAAACTATTTAACATTATCTCGTTTAAAAGTCCCAAGCTCCTCCAAGACCTTGCCATGTTTCATCCCTTTGCACTCCTCCTGCCTCCCTTATTTTGCAAATAATGAGTGGCTATGTTTAGTAAATGTTAGTTTTAATCTTTTTACCTTAAGAACCTTAGGACGGTATTCGTTGTATTTACACAACCCAGTTCCAGGAAGGTTTGGTGTGCAAACCTGCCAGTGGCCCAGGTGGCCCAGAGAGAGCTCATCTGTCTAACCAGGATGGCCTGTACCAATGCCTGCCAAGTGGGGATGAATAGCTGGGGCAGCTTTACTGAGGTCTGATGAGGGGGAAGAAGTTAGCCCCCTATGCCCTGGTTGTGCTTTCTTCTACACGTTGGATAGCTTTAAAGACCCATTTCGGATGCTGCTGTTATAGCCCACTTGGGCTTGGGAAGGAGGAAGGTTTGGGTTTCCTTGTTTTGGAAGCATCCTTCGTCTATGAAAATCCTGCTCAAAGCTGAGAGGCGTTTGGGGATAGTTACAGGAAGAGGTACAGGTAGCCTAAGGTCCTATCTCCAGGGGCCCCACACAAATGTAGACAACAGTCATTCGAGGAAGTGAGAGGGCCCAGTTTTCTGCAGGGGGCAGACAGACAGCACAAGAGCCTCCAGCTAGCAAAAGTAAGTCCAGCGTAGGAAGAAGGTGGCTCTCAGGGGTTTCTGGAGAAGAGGAATGCCCCTGGGGTAATAAGACAGTGGCAAAGGCAGATGCACGCAATGAACAAGGCCCAGTCTGGAACTGGGAAGTGGATCAGAACCCAGTCACGCAGGCCAAGTTGACCCTCGGGGGAGGAAGGGTGTGGCTCCTGGGAGGTGGAAACTCTGACTCTCCAGGTGACTCTCCTGGTGACTGCTGTATCCATAAACTGTCAACAGACTGCTGATTCAGTCTGACCTGCTGTGGATGCTCCAGGCTACCTAATGTCACCCAGCAGAACAGCAAGGACTAACTAAGCCTGGGTGAGTCTGAGAATACAGTGAAGCCGGCTGTAAGCCCCAACTGCCCCAGCTCTGGGGACAGGACTGGCCTCTCTCTGGACTCCTGCTTTGTGACACCTCTCTTCAGTCTGCATTCTCCTGGGTAAACGACCTCTGCAGTGTGTGGTCTAGGGCCGGCACTCACAGAAAGGCCTTGGTGTGCACAGTGTTCCCTAAACCTCCTCCTTGTCATTCCGACAGCATCCAAGAGAGATTCCTCTTCCTCCGTGAGCAGTAAAACGCAAAACTCCCACTCTCACTGAGAAAAACCCTGGAGCTCATCCAAAAAAAAAAAAAAAGGAGGACAATACCTAGAACCTCTCATCGCCCTTCCCCCTGACAGCTCAGGGTTCAGCCCCCTCAAACAAAACTTCAATTTCTTCTCCCTTTCTGTCCCAACATCAGTGGAGAAACCTGATGTGGTTGCCGTGGAGATGTCACTGAGTTCAGAGAGGCTGATTGCGGTAGGTGAAAGTCACTACGCCTGGCTGAGCAGAGCAGCTGTCAGAGTTAGCAGAGGAAGTCACTAATTTCAGGCCGTGATCACTTCGGAGTGAAGGCCGGAGGCAAGCTAAGGTCCGCTCCAGGCGAGCCTTTCCGGTCTTCCGTTTATTTCGTGACTGTCGTAGTTACTCCTTTCTCCGTTTATTTCCTTCAGAAAATTCATAGCTTCGGGCTAATTCGGGCTAATTAGGCTTTCCCAGCAGCCCCCGGAAGCCCGAAGCCCCTTATGACGTCATTTCCTTTGGCCATAGTCAGGCTTGCCAGCGGCCACCCAGGCCTTCTGGGCATTCGTCAGCAGTCTCCACCAGCTGCACACGAGGAAAGCAGTGACGTTGAGCAGCACGACATGATTGTGTGCATCTGGAAGAGCGGGAGAGAAGCCGCCACCTTTCAAAGGCCGTGAGGACATGACTTGAGTGACCTTCGGGAAACCCAACCACACGGGGTTTCCGTTTGCTTGTTTTCTGTTTGTGCGTTTGTTGTTGTTGTTGTTGTTGTTGTTTATTTTCCTAAAATGGGCTAAGCCAACAGGGCCTTGAGAGTACATTTTCCACACAGCACAGGGTTCACAGAACGCTTTTCCTGGGAGATGCAGACAAACATCTACTGCTTTGTGGAGCATCAAGGATAAACCAGAAGGACAGGGTCCTGCCTCCAGGGTGTCCAACGTGGGAGCCAATGAATTTACAGAGCAGGGTTGAAGAGTTACCTACAGGAGCAGGGGACCCCGGGCACTGATAACTTCTCCGTAGCAGGGATGGCGTTCCCTCGACCTTCCACCATCCGTGTGTACTGCAGTTCTCCAGACCACAATGCCACATGCAGTCGGGCAGGTCGCATTAACAGGTTTAGAGGTGTAGGAGGGAGTGGCCAAGAATCCCAGGTAAGGGTCCAGTGTCCCACCCCACATCTCCTTCCATGAAGGAAGGTTACTAAGCCTGACCTCCAGGGTCCCTTACAAGTAGTCACGGCTGTTATATTGGGAGGATACAATTCTGGGGACGTCAGCCCGAAAGACCCAGTTGGGGAGCCCAGGGACAAAGTTACAGTTGGCCCTCAGCCCCAGCCTTCTTTCTTGCCACATCTCTGCCTCATTTCACCTCAGCTGATCTTTCTCAGCTCAAGATATTCTTTCGCTCTTGAGAGGGAGTGCCAGTGTAAATTCCCATAAAGGATTCTCAACCTGAATGGCTGGGTCAGTGTGAGGGAGGCCTAGCCTTCGCCTATGGTCGTTCCAGGCTGTCTCTCTGCATCCTTGATGGCTTCTTGGCTGCTGCTCATGGTCTGAGCCGGAGCCCCTGCCTGGCTTGAGCTGCCGGGCACTGGGGAGCCATGATGGAGAGCACAGCTTAAGGAACCAGGAGCACGGGGCCATCCATATGCACAGGGCATGCTCAGTCCAGAGCTCCGAGGCTCTAGAAGAGAACGCTCAGGACAGAGGGCCTCAAATCCTCCCTCGTCAAATCTCCACCCATGGGCATTCAGCCCTCACTTCTGCCCTACATGGTGTACATGGCGTACATGGTGTACATGGTGGGTTCAGCTGCAGTCGCCTGTCGATGTCATGGCTCTTCCTTTCCCTGAGTTATCCTCAAAGTTTCTTCCCCCACTGGATGAGCTCAGGTTTGCACGTGTCATTGGAGAAAGTCCCTCGGATGGGGTGCCAAGGTTTGTACCACTTCTGGAAGAAAAAAAAAGTACCAGCTCCGAAAAAAAGAAAAGAAAAAAAAAAAAGTAATGCCAGTTATACAAAAAGTTATGAGAGCGGGAATAAACTTCACTCATTTAACAGTTACCCACTGCATCCCTTTATTTGGGTCAAGCAGTCCCCTAAATATTAAATCTGTCTTCAGAAACATAACTTTTCTTAAAACCATCTTTCTTGAGGTATTCTTTCTTCATAGTAAGCCCCGCTCATTTTATTTAGTTATTTTGGGGGCGGGGAGTGGGGGCGGGCGGGGACGGGGGGGGGGGGGGCACGTCCATGCCACTGTAAGAGGTATGGAGGTCAGAGGGTAACTTGTGAGAGTCAGTTCCCTCTCCTTCATTTGGGTCCTTGGGATTGGGTCCTTGGGCTTGGTGGCCGCTGCCTTTACCCGCTGAGCCATCCCACCAGCCCCCATTTACCTGTCTAAAGTGTACAGGGTATGTTTCTGACAACAGCGTAAGGTAGTATAACCTTCGCCCAAGTCAAGACACAGAACATTTCGTCACCCTGAGAAGTTGCTTTGCAAATTCACCGTGACCTTTGCCCCTCCCTCCTCACGGGCAACAACCGATCTGATTTCGGTCTTTATCCTTTTGCTTTTTTGTAAAATAATGAGGAACAGACATTCTCAGTGGGAGCTACGGCCAAATACCGGAATAGGGATTTTCACTGGCAAGTAGGCAAGAGCTCTGAGCAAGACATGGCTGTGCTGTAGAGCATGTAAGGTAAGACGGAGCTTCTGAGCTGAGGTCTGGGGGTCAGCAATCGGCCACATGACCGGCTCACCCAGGACCTCAACATTTTCATAGCTCAAAGTTTGAGGAGGTGGCAGAGAAAACAGTTCAACCAGGGGGGGGGGCTCTTTGTAAACTTCATGTGGCCTTTGTCCTCACCCAGACCCACTTCGGGACTCCCCTGCCTGAGACCAGTCAGTGACAGGATCCAATTTGCATTCGGGAAGGATTATTCCACTCACTAGGAAACAGAGGCAGGGAAGAATTGGAGGCCTGAAGTGAGACTGGTAGCCTCAGCCAGGATACAGTCGGTCTTTAGGAGGTAGGGTACCAGGACTTAGTAGGATGGTGGAGGAGGGGGTGAGAGAAAAAGGCTTAAGATGGTTCCCTTGTTTCTAGACTGGGTGTTTGTTTGAAAATAAAAATGGCGGCATCATTGAAGGGACACTGCAGCTGAAGCCGTCTGGCAGGGTGGAAGTGGAAACGTGGGTTCTGAGAATGCAGCTAAGGGGCAATGTCCAGTGGGCAGTTGGATGTGCCAGTCTAGATCTCAGAGAAGAGATTCCATTCCATTCTCTGTAAACTAACTTCTAGGTTCTCCTGTAGCCTGATAGAAAACCAAAGGATTTGTCCCATCGAGAGGAACTTTTCTCCTTACCCGTTTTCTTCCCCCCTCTTCCCCTTCTCCTTTTCTGTAGAAAAGGATTGATTCTCTGTGTAGCTGTGGCTGTAGACCACGCTGGCTTCAAGCTCAGGGATCTGTCAGTCTCTGCCCTATAAGTTCTGGGATCAAAGGTGCGCCCCACCTGGCCACCTGGCCAAGAGGAACTTCTTTCATTAAGTAGAATCTTCTTCCTAAATTGTTTGTTCTAGAAAGAGCTGGTTTCATGTTGCGAACCTTTCGGAACCCTGGGAAAGGGCTCTGGGCTTTCGCTACATTTCGATACAATATAGCGCGTCTACCAAGCACCTGTGAGATGAGGAGGGCGCCAGGCTGGCAGCTTTCCAGTTGCCTGTTGCTCAGAAGCGCTGATGTTCCGCACCTTGTGATATTGACACTGTGCTTTGTGCATTTATAAAATCAAGGCTGGAGGAGGTCTCAGCACATGGTCTACAGCCAAGGAATAGTCTACGATCAACGACTAATTTCCCTTTCTCTTTGAAGCAGAAAGGTATTAAGGGAGCTGTGTTTGTGCTCTCCAGAGAGGCGGAGTAACAGAGCACACGTGAAACTATTAGAGACTGCCTCGTCAATGTGGAGGCCAAGAAGCCCTCCAGTCTGCTGTCTGCAGGATGAAGAACAAGGAAGACCAGGGGTGTGAACCCCACTGTGAGCCTGAGGGCTCTCAAGTCAGGACTGATGTTTAAAGACGGGGAGAGAGGGGCTCCCTGGCTCAAACAGATGGTAAAACTCACCCTTTCTCCACATCATCTGTGCAGCTTGTTTCTTCAAGGAATTAGATCATGTCCAACTACACTCCAAAGACCCTTATTCTTCGTTCAGTCTACAAATTTAAGTGTTAAGTCTTCCAGAGACATCTGTAGCAAACACAAAAAGTAGTCGTTTCTCAGTCTATCTGGGTATTCTGCACCCTAGCCAAAGGAAACCATGAAAAACCATCTTGGCTTTGTTTTTATTATAAAAAGACTAACTGGAGAGACCTAGTCCAGGCTGTGCCTGGCTGTGGGGAAGAGGACAGGGAGGCAGACGACACCCTGTCTTGGTTAAGAGAGCCACATGGAGGGAGAAGCCAAATCATCGCTCTCCAGGGCCAAGGAAGCCAGAGGTTTCTTTTAGAAAAATCCATCTGAAAGAAGCTAGATGTGGAATTCTGCAGGCCACATCATACTTCTCAGGGATCCTCATGTAAAATTTTAACAGCCTATTCCTTTGTCATTCCCACAGATGTTGGTGAGAGGGATATCTCTGTCACTATAACAAAACGCACAAGACAATCAACTTACAAAGAGGAAAGGTTTTCCAGCTCATCGTCTTAAAGGTTCCACTCCATAACCAGGAAGACGAATTTCTGGCAAGGTTGCAGGAGGCAAAGCTTGCTCTTAAGTGTGCTCTTAAGCAATCACACCGTGGCCAGAAGCAAAGGAGAAGAGAGTGGGCACCACATAGAGCATGTGTGCCTCTTCTGGGGGACACACATCCAGTGATCTAGGACTTCTCTGCTACATCCCACCTCACCCTACAATAGCCTTGCCTGACGAGCATGCCTTCAACACATGGGTCTATGGTGGTACATCAAATCCAAAGTGTAGCAAGGGCTAGGTAGACTCACAACATACAGGCCATGTTCTCTTTGCCACATGGTGAAGTGAATCACAGAACATCTTTTGAATAGGAACTTTCACCTTCTATTTTATCAACAGGAATCTGGGCAGCCAGGATTCATCCAGCGTGTGTGGTTGGGCAGCTCACCAAAGTCTCATCTTAATGACCTGTGTTTAAGACAAACCTCTCAGAATGGGGCCGTGGGCTCAGTTACCACAAGCCTTTGCCTTGCAGGATTGAGACCCTGAGTTCCATCCCCATTCCACCCTGCACGTCCCTAACAGTCATAACCCAATGAAAACCTCTGTCTCCCACACCCTCCATGACTAACGACACGGGACACTCAACTATAAAAAGCATCAAGTGCAGACAGTCATTTTGACTCTCTAGAACACTAAGCTAATTAATGCACCCTTGACTCTTCCTCTGTTCCCGTTAGGCTGACACTCGGGGCCAGCCCTCCTGTTTACTAGTTCTCTGAGAGGAAATTTTTAGGAAAACGTTGCTTTTAGTACAACCTCGGTCACATTCTTCTCACGTTGGTTGCTGCATAGTCTGAAGGGGTTACGTCAAGGGGAATTTGACACCCAACCTTCTCATTTGCTCTTTGATTTGCACACTCATCAAAAGATTCGGGCCATTTGATACCTCACAAGATGATTCCCCCTATAGCAGACACTGAGGGAAGGGGGAGTCACCTGGCCCCAGCATCTGCTAACTGCGTTCTGTTCCTATTTCAACTGTTGACTCGATAAATGCCCTTGGGCAAGTCACTGAACCCCTCCATGTTTAGTCTCTGGGGAATGAAATCTGCCAACTGTATTTTGTGGGTTTGAACCTCGCTGCCCTCTGGGATAAAAATAGGAGAGGACCAGGTGTCAGCTGGTCCCAAACTGATGTAAGGACGGCGGCCATGGGATCTCAAAGATGTCCTTGAGCTATAAATTCTGTAATAGGGACACAAACACGGGGGCCTCCAGCATTTGGTTTGTGTGATGAATCCCCGCCCTTGAAACTTTTCCAGCCAGGCAAAAACGCATTAACCTTCCACTCTTGAATCTCTTGAATCCTCTGCCTGGCCCTGCCCCCACTCCTCAGTATTTCTCCCACCATGGTACTCAACCCTGATCGCTGTGGCTTTTCACAAAGCTCTTGGACTGCAAACTTCCCGAGGGAGGAGAACACACCAGCCTGAGGCTTCATTTTCAAGGACACACCAGGCAAGCGGGCACCCTACATGAACGTTTGGCCAGACAGACGAGTGAATGAACGCTGCCCAGGCTCCAGAGAACGTTCCACTCCCCCGCCACTTTGATCATCTATTCCTGGCCATGATAAGGTAGGGTCTGATCCCATTTCCCTGGATACTTACTATCAAGTAGTGATGACCATTGACAACGTCACTGGACTTAGAATCACCAAGAAACACTCCCATGGCTGTATTTGGAAGGATCCTAGACTAAATGGAAAGGAGAGGGAGAAAGCTAACTGAACAGTGAGACGCTGTCTCCTGCTCCAGTCTCATGACTATAAATACTCTCACAGTAGTCCCCTATGTCCCCACCCCAGGGTAGGCTGTCCCTCAAACGATGTGCCAGAGTGAGTCTTTTACATTTATTATGAAGGTCTTAACCCAAATGAATGTTTGTTATTAACATGGAGATGGAAAAGCATTTGCTCATCTGGGTCTGGAAGGTGAGCGGCATTAGGCTCTCTAACCTTTCAGGTGCACTATTATTGTTGTTATTATTGTTTGAGACAGATTTCTCCATGTCGTCCTGGTTGGCCTACAACTAGCTATATAGACCAGGCTGGCCTCAAACTGGTAGAGGTCCTCCTGCTCCTGCGTCCCATGCTGGGATCGAAGGCCTATGCATTCATGCCTGGCCCCCTCTAGTCATTCTTTAATGAAGTTCTCTTTACAGATGTGGAACAACAGTTTCAAGAGCAGATGTCAACACCAGAACCAGAATCATCCAGATTCATGACCGAATGTAAGACACATTCAGAGCCTTGAGTCTGATGTTATGAGTAAAGACTGGCCAAGGTCTTATCCCTACCTTATACAAGAGCACGGGCAGCTTGAGGAGAGATATAGCCCAACCCATTTGCACTAATACCATTCAACAGTTGAAGACCATTTCAGACCATGAATTTTACCAATGAAAAGTCCTTCCTAGCATTCACTTAGCTAATTGGCCAAACTTCTCTTGACTCTGGCTAAAGTTATCTACCAAACTCAGAGGCAACTGAAGTAATTCAGACATCTAAAAACTCAGTGTAAGGGACTCCAATAGTGCCACTGTTTGACACAGAAGGGAGACTTGGCCCTAGAAGACCTTATTTAAGCTTCTTGTCTTCCTAGCTCCCAGGGAAGGTTGGGTCTCTTAGCTAGCTGGCTTCCCCAGGTAGAGTGTAACCCAATGAAACCCTTTGGGTTTCCCATAGATAGGCCAACAGTTCAGCCTGTAGGCTGTGACTGAAAGAACTTGACTGTCTGGGTTTTCTTCTGCCTTCCTCCCTGTACAGTACAGATAGTTTCAGATTCTAGCCGAAGTCATCCAACAGACCAAGAACACTTTGGATTTGCTGACTAAGGTCCCTCACTATCCTCCCAGCAATTCCTGCTAAATACAACGTGGTAAGGTCAGCTGGAGTCATCCACAAATATTTCTGCAAGTGCTCCCTCACATGCTCTCTTCCCATCTCTTAAATGGGTGTGGGTGTCCCACACTGCAGACTTACCCATAGTGCTCAGGTGAGAAGCATGTTGCGGGTGGGGCAGTCTCAAGGTGTCTGTACCACTATTGGTCTACTGATCCTGAGTCTCTCTGTTGATGTTAATGTTGTCCCTGGAATATCTCCCCTCCCACTTTGGTCCTTTAGTTCCCCACTGGCATTAGTGTTTTTATTTCAGTTTAAAGAACCGGACTAGCTGTAAGTGCTCTGCCTTGTAGGTCTGGAACATATCCTCCCAGGATGAGACACGTATCCACTGGTTCTTGGTATATTAAGTGTGCATCACCTATTTTCCTGCCTGTTTGGCTTCCATGAAACCCCTGGATACAACACATACATAGCCTACTGCTGCTGACTTCTGTAGCCATCTTGCCTTCCTTCCTGGCTACCTCTTCGAACAACAGGTTCCCTTGACTTACTCACTGTCTGTCTTCCCTCCTTTCTTTCTTTCTTTCTTTCTTTCTTTCTTTCTTTCTTTCTCTTCCTGTCTGTCCATCTGTCTGTCTCTCTTTCTTTCTTTCTTTTGTTCGTTCTTTCTTTTGTGGGCTGATGGAGGCAATACTGGGAATTGAAACTAGGAACTCACGCTAGCCACGTACTTTACCAGCAAGCTACATCTGCAGCCCTAGCTCTAATGCTGCTTACGATTCATGGGGTCTTTCTCTCCTATCTTTGCTCTCAAGCTTGACCAGTGAGTTTATGCATAGCATTAATTTTACATGCATCTCTGCTTAGTAAGCAAATTTCTCTCACTTTCTGTCATTCCCATACCCTAGTAGGGGAAGCTGCCCTGTGTGCCCTTACCTGTTCACAGGCCTGTAATTTGCTTAACTCATAACCCGGCACACTTAGATGCAGAAGTTGGTTAGTTCCATGTCTTTCTGGGAAATTTTAGCAAGTGACAAAAAGATTTGATAGGTGCTCATTGACAGTTGGGACCGCAGTGAGGCATGGCAAAGTCATGAGGGTTTTTTTTTTTAAGGAGTTTAAATTATTTTTCTATTTCTTGAAATAATTATAGTTACATCATTCCCCCTTCTTTTTCTCCCCCCCCCAAGCCCTCCTACAAACCTACCCCTTGCTATCTTTCAGATTCATGGCCTCTTCATTAATCATTGTCACATATGTACATATAGGAATAAACAGGCATTCTTAACTGAGTGTTAAATTTTGACGCTCTGGACAAGTAGTCACAAGAAAGGACAAAATGGTGCCAGGCCTAGAGAAAAGAGAAGCCGAGGAGACTGAGCTAGATCAGAGTTGAAAACCGATGGTCCAACTCTGTAGACTACTTAGCTCCTGGTAGAAGTTGGTCCAGTTGCTTGCCCCCACCACTCACCTTTGGTAAATCCATCCGTCAGGCACTCACCTTGGAGAGGTCCATCCATCAGGCCAGGGAGGGCTTAACCTGGGCCAGAGGTTGGACAACAACTTTTTCCTGCGGAAGGCAAGACAATAAAACTTTTCAGTGTTGTAGGCTTCAAGTCTCTGTTGGAACTATCAGTTCTGCGGTGGAAGCACAAAAGCAGTCAAAAGAACACGCATGACAGTCCTCATAGACCCTCATGGACACAGAAAGTTGGACTTTACACAAGAGAGTCATTTCACTTGATGCATTTGGGAGTTCGCCTGAATGCACGACTGTGTACCATGTACCTGCGGTGCCTCCAGAGACCAAAGAGGGAGTCAGATCTAAGGGACAGCTAAGGGACAGCGGTGGGCTGCCACACGGTGCTGGGAACTGCGCCTGGCCCTCTGTAAGAGTGGTCAGTGCTCTCAGCTGTTAAGCCATCTCTCCAGCCCTTCACTTTTTGTGTGTCCCCAGATGATTTTTACTTTGGTGCCTTCTCAGTCATTTATAAATGTAGAAATCATTCCCGCCTTGTGAGCTGGGGGGGATCAGAGTAGATACGGCCTGGGGCTGGGGCTTTGCACCCCAACCTCAGTACTGGAGGAACCTGATCTGGATCTGGTGACTGAGATCAGCATGGGGTTTACCGTTCAGCGTGAGTACAGGGCTGATTGTGAATCTTCTGGAGTTTCCTATTCCCCTTGGCAACGGAACGCCAGGATGACAATGGTCAAGTGGTACGGACAGTAGGGCACAGGGCCACCTGTTGAACAAATAAAGGAATACAGAGACACGAGCTAAGGACAACATGGCGGAAACTTGTGCATACCACGGGAAGGTGGTTCAAAGAGGCTTGTGACAAGTCAGCAGATTGGGAGAAGTCTGGGTTGGAGACTTGCCTGGATCCAATGCCCAGAGGCCAGGATGGGACAGAGGCCTTTAGCAAGTAAAGCCACACACAAGTACCATCTGAGAGCCAGCCTGAGGCCCTCAGAGCAGAACTGCCTGCCTCTAGGTTGGCTAAAGTGTTAGGAGACTAGGTGAGGGGGGCGGCTAGCACTTCACCCGCTGGGATTTGCAGAAAGCTCTGGCTGCACCAAGGAGAGTGGGTTGTAGCCTTTCAGAAGCAGAATCTGCCTTTCGTTAGAGGATTGTTTTTTTCCCGGAGCTAAGGACGGAACCCAGGGCCTTGTGCTTGCCAGGCAAGCACTCTACCACTGAGCTAAATCCCCAACCCCCCCCCTTTTTTTTTTTTGAGATTGGATTTCTTACCGTGTGTCTAGGATCTCAACCCTCTTGCCTCTGCTAAAGCAATATACTATAAGCATCCTGACAGAATCAAGGCTACAAAGAGACCTTGCGCCCCTCCCGTTGGCTACCGGATATCCAAACGAGGATCCCCGAGGAACTGTAATTTCCCCAGAAATCGTTCTGGGAAAGAAAAGGCTGAAGCCAGGTGCCTATCAGGAGATGAGCTTGGTTGCCAGGAAAACTTGCACCCCGCTCTGCAAGGTTGTCAGACTGCTCTGCAGGTGGGACTAGAATCAAGATAGCCATGGGTCAGGGAACAGGGAACCACCGGCCGTTTCGTTTCAGGGCTGCTGAGCTGCGCATGCTTGCTGTGCTCTTAGAAAACTCAGTGATGGGGCTGGGGATTTAGCTCAGTGGTAGAGCGCTTACCTAGGAAGCGCAAGGCCCTGGGTTGGTCCCCAGCTCGAAAAAAAAGAACCAAAAAAAAAAAAAAAAAAAAAAAAGAAAACTCAGTGATGCCAGTGCCTCTGGAGATCTCTGGAGATCGACGCAGGAGTCCCTTCACCTCCTTATTTATTCCTCTAACCCCTGTGCCCATATTGAATCCACCCCCCCCCAATCCCCTCTGCGCGCACTTCTTTCTATTAATGTCACTTGTGTATTTAGTTGGTATATGTGAGCAGCCTAGCTTGTTAGAACTGCCGGGGCTCAAAGCCTACAACTTCCGGCAACAGTAGCACCATGCGAGCGTCTCAGGTCCTCTGCACGAAGGCTGGACTCTATCTGACAAAGAGTCGCAGAGCAGCAATAAGGCTCCAGGCCACCGTTGGTGTGCTATGCATCACCCTGGGAAGTTCTCTATTTGTGGTTCAGCTTCTGTGATTCAGAAGAGCCCTGGAAGCAGGGCTGTGATCTCAGGAGGGTTGTTCCAGAACACGCTCAAAATCCCCACTCACATTCAGAGCCAGAGGTCATCCAGCAGTCCGAAGCTGCTCGCCTCTAATTCAATTTGAGGGAAGCAAAACTTGATTTCGCGAGGCCTCAATTTCTTACCTGCCCGAGTGTGCTACATCAATGTTTACTGGAGTAGCACACCAAGCACCCTCAGAGTTTTCCTTTTGAGATGCTTAAATCCAGTGTTCAGAAGGTAAACATTTCATAAATAGATGTGAAATGTATACAACACTGTACACAATATCGCGGGTAAAATAAACTACAGTCATTTATTACCACGAAATACCCATCGTTCAACACAATGTTTGCCTTAACATTTATACTTTCCTGAATTGAGCATGGCGGCACACACATTTAAATCCCAGAGCTTGGGAGGCAGAGAGGCAGGGGAGGGGCCAAGCGGGGGCGGGGACGGGGCAGGGGAGGGGCCAAGCAGGGGCGGGGACGGGGCAGGGGCCAAGCAGGGGAGGGGCCAAGCAGGGGCGGGGGCAGGGACAGAAACTGTCAGATTTCTATATATTCGAGGCCACCCTGGTCTACATAGCAAGATCCAGGTCAGCCAAGGCTACACAGTGAAACCCAGCCTCAGAGAACAACAAAAACAAAACGAGCAACAAAATAACAAAATAACCCCAAACTGAATTTCTGGGTCTTTCTCTCTCCCTGGGTTATCGTCCCTGGGTATTACCTCAGTCCCTATGGGTGAGAAATGGGCACAGCAGAACCAAGGCCTCGGGGGACGGAGCTTTTGGGTCTCAACTCTTTTAAGCTTTCCAACTTAACGCGTTCTGTCTTCACAGGCAGCTGACAGCATCTGCCCTTCATGACCCCAGTCACCCCATGGCTCCGGGTCACCGAGCCCACAGAGCCTCATTCTCTCAATCCAACCTAGGTCCCACTGACTCCCCATTGCCTCGAGTGCTAGGCCACTTGAGAAGGCTTGGCTGCCTTCTCGGCCCCCTGCTGTGCACACGGCTTTCTGTGGGGTATTTATCCACACCCCTTAGCTCAGCCCTTTGTCGGTGCCTGGCTTAGTCAAAGGTCTCTTCTGTGTCTGTAGAGCCCATGGCCGGCTTCCAAGGATGTGAACCATGACAGCCACTGTGCTGTTTCCTCTTTGGCCAGCAAGGGTTTTCATTGCCTCATCTCCCTGAACCAAAGCAAAGTCGACTCCTTGTCTGCCTGTTGCTGCCCCTCAATGCTAGGATTGCAGGCACGAGTCCTTCCCTGTGGATGTTGGAGATCCAAGCACAGGTCCCTGGGTCTGTTCAGCAAGTGCTCCTTCCCACCAAGCTCCGATATGATTTTCTAGATATGCCTAAGAAAATTCTGCAGGCCGACCTTGAAATGGTAGGATAAGGAAGAGGAAACACCAGATATCGAACCTCTGCACAGAAGTGGCTCTCATGTGGCATTGGGGTAGATTAGTCTGCATTTAATTGTGGCTGTATTTGGGATATAGAATGTTCCCTAGTGGTCCACATGGTTCAGGTTTAGGCCAGCAGCTTGTTGTGCTATTGGGAGGCAGTAGAATCTGTAAGAGATGGAACTCAGTAATAGGGGATATTAGGTTGAGGGGAATGTGCCCTTGAGACCCTGGCCCCTTCTTTGAGACCCTGGCCTTCCCCTCTTCCTCCTTCCCTCCTCCTCTTCCTCCTTTCTTTCTCCTCCTCCCCCTCCTCTTCCTCCTCTTCCTCCTCTTCCTCCTCTTCTTCCTCCTCCTCTTCTTCTTCTTCTTCTTCTTCTTCTTCTTCTTCTTCTTCTTCTTCTTCTTCTTCTTCTTCTTCTTCTTCTTCTTCTTCTTCTTCTTCTTCTTCAATCCTGACCTCCATGAGGGCAGTAGGCCTCCCCTGAATGCCTACACCATGGTCTATGGTGCCAGTATAGGCCCAAAGCAACAGCACCACGTGACCAGGGACTGATAGATACGACATTAGAAGCTAAATGCCATACTAAAAAAATGTTGCTTAAGATACGTATAACCTCATATAATGCACAGTCAGCACTTCCGGTTCCTGAAAAGTGATGGGTTATTGAGTAATGGGAAAAAAGGAGAGAAAGAAAGGATGAAGGAAGGAAGATTGAATCCCTACTTAGTCTTACGTCTGAAGTGAGGCGGCAAAGGAAGGAGAGAAAGCCCAAAGACCCAAACTCATCCTCTTAGGGAAAATGTCTTTTCTGTCCCTTGCCACTAAGAACACAAACCCTATTTTTTTTGTTGTTGTTGTTCAGAAACATTCAGATAGAAGATGAAGTTTGAAAGGAGAAAAAAGCCAGCTTAGACTGGTTTGGGACACAGGTACAGTGAAGATGAATCTGTCCCTAATGTGACCTGTGAAGTGGAGGACATTTCATGCCTGTGCACACTTGAGCCAGGCCCACGTGCAGCACAGGCCACACACACACACACACACACACACACACACACACACACACACACACACACACACACACACACACACACACACACACACACACACACACACACACACACACACGGATGTATTCCCCAGTTGCCCAAACTTAGATCACCTAGAGATCGCCCATGCCTGCTGTGGATCAAGCGCAGCCTCCCCACATTCCTGCCCCTCAGATCAGCTGCTCTTCTGCCTAGCCTGGTCTAAAGAATCCCCCTCAAAAGATTCAGGGACCTCCAGTCACCCTTGCCCATGCCCTACTCCGTCCTGTGGAATGCACTCTATGCTTTCTCTCTCAACTCCAATAACTCGACCATTAATGCTCCTGGGGCCCTTTGGGGTTCTTAGTCTCGTTACTAAACTAATTTTAAACTGGACTTGGAAGGAAATTTGAGGACAATTTAATTAGGGAGGGGGAGGGAGTGAGGAAGAGACAGAGACAGAGACAGAGACACAGAGACACAGAGAGAGGAACAGGGTAGGCTGGAGGAAGAGGTCAGCCAATCAGAGGCTGGGGGATGGTAAGGAGGCGCTTGAGAGAAGGAGTAAGGAAGCCTTAGGTGCCAGGAAAGCCCAAGTAGGCTTTGGCCTGTGTCTGAAAGAAAAAGAAAAAGCTATGCTCTTCTAAGGGGGTTTCAAAGAAGTGGGCAGGCGCTATGGGGCTTCATGATGGCAGCTTTGTAAGTGTAGACACCGAAGGGGTTTCTGGTTAGGCCAAGCGCATTATGTCTTTAAGGGGGTAATTAGTTCCCCTCTCCCCTCACGTGTCTTCTGCTGAAGCAGCTTTTCTGGGCTGCGGGAATCCTGGCTTGTGATTGTCAGGCCCCACTGGATGCACTCTGAAAAAGAGGAGACAGTGGTGTGTGATATTGGGGTCGTTTTTTTTTTTTTTTAATGTCAGCACCATTCCCAAGGCTTGAGGCCGAATTGAGAAGTTTATTCTCTCGACAAGGAGGAAGTAGCTTGCCTTAACCAGATGCCCCTACCCCCCCCCCCAAGTTATTGAAACTGACAGGAAACATGGCCGCCCAGGCCACGCGGGAGGGGTTCATTCTCAATGACCTCCAAGACACTGTGTCTGTGTGTCTGTCTCGCTAAGACTCTCACTACCGCTTCTCTGTGTGTGGTCCAACTCATTCATTGCTTGAGGCAGAGAATCTGGTGGGGAGACACAAGATCCCACAGGTTCCTTCTCAGTAGTAGCAAGAGAATTATTTTCAATAAAGTTTAGACCTAACTTGAAAAGATAAAAATTATAAAGTTAATGTAAAAGAAAAAGAAACAAAAAACATTGCAATCTGGGACAGATAGAAAAAAAAATCTTAAAACCAAGCCCGGGAGGAATTGTCAGTAGTGGGGTGCTCGCCCAGTCTGCATGGGGACCTGGGTTTCATCTCAACACAGAGAAAGAAAGAAGAAAACAAGAAAGAGGAGCTCAAGCGATGAATGGAAGGGTTTGCATATATCAATCAAGGGGCTTCTGTTAATAGGCTGAATGGGGTGGAAGAAATTGCATATGGCTACGGCACAGCACCCTGAATGAACTCAATCTCCACTGAGGGTGTGAGACGGAAGGCAGTTTGGGTCATGTAGAAATGAGTCAGTAACTGGAGCGTACGACAAACTTGTGACACTCAAGAAACTTGTGACAGGGGCGAAATATAGCCAAAGACTCGTGAAACAGGAAATTTAACAAGTCTAGCAATGATCAGAAAGAAAATGCAGATTCACAATCAAAGAAATCAAACTAAGGCGGGGTGAGAGATGACCTTATAGCATAAGGCTGTAAGGCAGTTAACCTGGGAAGCCACTAGCCAGGGAAAACTAGAAAGCGGGATGGTGCCCGGTGCTGGCAGGGTAGGGGAGAGTCCGGGAGTGTCGCTGTGTGGGAATGAGAGATTTGATCTGTACAGCAGCTCAGGTGGAACTAATCCACCTTCAAATCACGAGGAAGCAAGTACCTGGAATGCTTCCAGCAGTTTCCCTCAGAGTGCTGGTCTCTAAGAATTCCTCACACAGACCATTAAAGAGATATACGAAAGTTGAGGTCAACCCGGGAAATGCGGGGATCAGACACAATGTAACTTAGTGGATTCTATGTGGCGTTGTGCTATAATAGGAATTGTAATTTTGGTTTCTTTTACTAGTTTCTGGCACCTATGTCTTGTTCTAGATTCTCTGACCGAAAACAATTTAGGAGAAAAGAGATTTACATGGCTTACACTTCGAGTTCACGTCCACCATTGACAGAAGTCAGGCAGGGACTAAAGCAGGAACCTGAACCAAAGACCGCAGAGGAATGCTGCTTCCGGCTCGCCCCTGCCTTGCTGCTTGCGGCACCCCTGCGTTGCTAGGCTTAGGGCTCGCCCCTGCATTGCTCCCTAGCTCATATTAAGCTAACTTTCTTGTAGAGCCCAGGCCCACCTGCCTAGGGAAGGTGCTCTATGGTCCTCCCTGTGCGTTTTGGCCCATGCGTGCTTACTTCAGGATATTTGATCGCATCGTGAACACCAAGATTCTGAGCTGGGAAAACCGTGTTGTGGTGTGGTTCAGCCTTAGCACACCCCTAACGCTTCGACAGCTAAATAAAGTCAACTGTGGGTCAAGAGGCGGGGCAAGCAACCAGCTGGCAGGGAGTGGACACAAATAAACAGAACGGAGGGTCTTTGAACCGAAGGGCGTTTAAGACAGCATGGAGAAGGAGAAAACACCTTTTCCTTCTGGGATATCGGTGGAGTAGGAAGGTCAGCTTGGTGTTTGTCAGCCCCTCTCAGCAACTGGCTTCTGAGTTTTGGTTTAGTAGATCGAACATTTGAGATTTTTGTTTAAAAAAAACAACGCATGTTTTCTACAATTAGTTATAAGCAATGTGCTTGCCTGAGTTCCAAGAACCACTTTGGCAGATTAACTAAACTTGTGAAGGGGCTCATGGCTGGCTGCTTGTAGTGGGCATCTGAAACGGAGGGAATCATGTAGGGCCGAGCACTCAGCCATCAGTGGGAGCTGATGCTATTACCAAGTGGTCAGTGCCGGCGCTGAGCTGAAGTAGAGACTGCCTAGCTGGAGCGCTCTTGGTATGTGGGGAGACAACCTCCACACAGCTGGTGTTTTGTAGGAGTGTGGAGGAGAAAAGCAAATGTTGTTATCGTGAGAAGAACACAAATTGTAAACGCTAAACTGGGTACAGAGCTTTGGAAAGGGGGTTGTACGAGGGAGGGGGTCCTGGAAACTTGAACTTTGTATTTTGGTGAATTTGCTTCCCAAGTGGGGAGGCCCATGACAGTGTCATGTGTAAAGTGGAGATTTGAGCATTCCCAAGATAATTCTGTTGTCACATCTCTTCAGCTCTTTGGGGGTAGATAAGGGGTGATGTTATGTTGGCATTCCCTTGAATGGCAAAGCATCTACTTAAACGTGAAAGAAAGAAAAAGAAAGAAAGAAAGAAAGAAAGAAAGAAAGAAAGGGAAGGGAGGGAAGGAAAGGAAGGAAGAAGGGAAGGAGAGAAGGAAGGAAGGAAGGAAAGGAAGGAAGGAAAGGGAGGGAGGGAGGAAGGAAAGAAGGAAGGAAGGAAAGAAGCAAAGGAAGGAAGAAAGGAAGGAAGAAGGAAGGAAAGAAGGAAGGAAGAAGGAAGGAAGGAAAGGAAGGAAGGAAGGAAGGAAAGAAGCAAAGGAAGGAAGAAGGAAGGAAAGAAGGAAGGAAGAAGGAAGGAAGGAAAGGAAGGAAGGAAGGAAAGGGAGGGAAAGAAAGAAAGAAAGAAAGAAAGAAAGAAAGAAAGAAAGAAAGAAAGGGAGAGAGGGAGGGAGGAAGGAAGGAAGGAAAGAAGGAAGGAAGAAAGGAAGGAAGGAAGAAGGAAGGAAGGAAATGGAGGGCGGAAGGAAGGAAAGAAGGAAGGAAGGAAAGAAGCAAAGGAAGGAAGAAAGGAAGGAAGAAGGAAGGAAGGAAGGAAGGAAGAAGGAAGGAAGGAAAGGGAGGGCGGAAGGAAGGAAAGAAGGAAGGAAGGAAAGAAGCAAAGGAAGGAAGGAAGAAGGAAGGAAGGAAGGAAGGAAGGAAAGGTGGGACATATTCTTATCATGTGCAAGACTCTGGATTTGATCTCCAGCACTTGGAGGATAGGTGGGCAGAACCTTGCTCTAGAGCTTCCTGTCACCCAGGCGGAGGTGTCGAGAGAAACATACAAACAGAGCCATGAAGACAGAGTCAAGGAGTTTCCAGCCTCTGGCATGGCAGGAACTTACTGAGGAGGAATATTTTGTAATCCTTGGCAGCTTGTTTTTACTCGTGCCTGTCTGCCATGGAGGGCGCTTGGACTAAGAGGCTCCACGATGCTCTAAGCTGCTTCTCCGGGATGTGCTGGGGCTTGCCCTGCTCTGAGCTGAGGCTCAGGATGTGCCCCCCTGGGCAGCAGACTGAGTCTATCTGCACCAGCCAGTTTTCCAAGAGAGCTTCAAAACTGTTTCTAATGAGGGACAGGAGAGGTGGAAACATTGGCTCCCTAGGGAAGTACAGTCCCCAAAGGAGAGGAAGACAATAGATGAGCCTCGGTCTTCTGGACTGGGTTCGATCTAGCAGTGCCTTTCACAGGGAACAGACCACCCACCCCCAGTTGCCACTTTGGCATTGTTAAGGCCTGGGTCACTGTTGCCTGTCTAGCCAGCCATTTTATGCTGTTACAAGGAAACCTTCTTATGTGCTGTTACTAGGGAACTTTCTCCTGCCCTAGTTGGTGGCATATTGTTGTGTTCTATGCTCTGGTGCTCTTGGAAACCAATCACAATAGAGGTCAGTTAGAACTGCTTTGTATAGGTGGCCACAATAAGCTTGGACCCAAGCCAACCACTAGGCAGCATTTCCTGCACCTTTGTACGAGCTTTGGTGGTTTTTGCAGGTAGACCCGGGTGGTGCTTATGCGACCTTGCCCCCCAAGTTATCAGTGATTGGTGAAGAAAAATGCCAACAGCCAATAGCTGGGCAGAAGAAACATAGGCAGGGTTTAGGGTTCCCAGGCTTGGGGTCAGAGGAAAACCATGATGGGGAGAAGGAATAGAGGAGGAAGCCACCAGGGGATAGGTGAGTCACGAAATAATGGCCATGTGGGTTGGCTAATTGGAGTTAAGAGCATCCCAGACAAGACATGGCAAATTATATAATGGGATTATTGGCTGGTATATCGACATAATAACATAAAGGACAGATATACGCCCAGCTCTAGTGCTAATTAAGGCTTATTAGACATATAAAAGTTGTGTGTCTTTTATCCGGGAACTAGATAGTCAAAGGTGGGGTAGAAACCCCAGATTGAGATTAAATATTTTCTACAACACTCAAACATTTGTTTTTAAACAATGAAGAGCGGGGAGTCAGATGCGGGGGTGGAAGCCCGCTAGATCAGAGAGGCAGAGAAAGCTCCCAGCTGACCTTTCTCCCTCAGCCAATGTCTTAGAAGGAATGCCCTTCTCTCACACCATCTCAAAAACCTTCTTCAAATTCAATGTCCCTCCCTACTACTTCCTGTGCGTCTCTTTATCCGTCCTCCTGACTCTGTTACTCTCTGTTTTTTTCTTAGTAATCCTATGTTCACTTCCTGTCAGCTCGTTGCTTGTTCCACCTCTTGACCTATGGGTTGACTTTTTTTGATCCTGTTTACAATATTCAAGTGGAAAGCCCTTGGATTAAGGGTGTTTGCTAAGGCTGAGTCACACCATAACTAATAACAGTTTTTCCCGCAGTAAATAACCCAGTCCCGGGGTTCACAGTGTGATCAAATATCCTGCAACTGGGGATCACACGTATTTCAGGTCAGCCTGGAATTTGCTATGTGTCTGGGGATGACGCTGAACTTGTTCTCATCCTCCTGCATCCACTCCCAAACTCTGATTGCAGATATAAATCATGCCTGGTTCTCCTCCCCTCCCCTCCCCTCCCTTCCCCTCCCCTCTTTTCTTCTCTTCTCCTCCCACCCTTCCACTCTCCCTCTTTTCCTTTCCTCCTTCCCTGAGGCAGGGGGATGGAGACCCTGCCTCCAGGAAAACAAAAGCAAACAAAAACAAAAACCTGGGATCGGGTGGTGTGGTGGCAAACACTAAAATCCAAGCACTAGAGAGTCGAGGAAGCAGGAGGATCAAGAATGGAAAGCCAGAGGTTGAGGGCAGCAAAGGCTGCATGAGATTCTGCTCAAAAATAAATAAGTAAATGCAATTAAAAAGAGAGAGAGAGAGAACAGTTGTAACTACGGCGTTTGGCTGAGATTTAAAAAGGCATGGAATGCGTATGTATATATAAGGAGTAAAAACAGTGGTATACACAGTGTTTATCAGACTTCCACAGGGGTCTTATCCACAGAAGAAGGGGGAGTATGAATCTGCACATCACCCCACTGCACAGGGACGGCTTTGGAAAACACCATACACTGTATATCTCCACACGGTTCACTGTATACGGACAGCCTGGCAAAACAGCACACAGGGCACCTCTCTCCTGCCCACTGCACAGGCTCAGTCTTGACACCATGCTGAGAGGAGAGCAGGGCAGGTGCTGGGCTTTGAGAGGTGGGTCAGAGAGGTCTTAGGGAATCCTGCTCCGGAAGGGAGCGTTCACACAGGCCGTCTATACTGGGCCCAGTGCTGTCTACAACCTGGGGACTGGATAGAGAGTATGATAGAGAGTGTCCCAGAGTGTCAAAGAGACACCTCTGTCCACCACGGTAAATGCATTCAGGTCTTAGTGACAAGGAAGGATGGAGTGCCGGCCACTGTCTAGGACAGAAGCTACCTTTTTGAAGGGTCCTCATAAAGTCTTACGGGTCTGTGTTGCTTGTGGTGCCTGTGTGTGTGCTCACGCATGCGTGTGACGTGTTGGGGCGGCCGTTGCTACTTCCGTTGCCTTGCCGTAGGCTCAGCACACAAGTCAGAGTCAACTTGGGAAGTTCTAGCCTCTGTCTGGGGGATCGATGGAGCCGGAAGTGCAGTCTGCAGTGAAGGAACCGTTGAACAGGATGGAGCCAAAGCTAATCAGCCCTGGAGGAGTACAGACCCCTGTACCTGAGAGGGGGTCTCAGGTGCCCAGGTACCCAGATGGTCACTAACTGCACAGAGCTGCTGTACAGAGCTACACACACACAGCCTCCCGAATACGATAGATTACTTAGCATTTTTGTCTAAATATCTTTGATCTGTGACTAGTTGGGGTTTTACTGCTGTGAACAGACACCATGGCCGAGACATTATAAGGACAACATTTAATTGGGGCTGGCTTATAGGTTCAGACGTTCGGTCCATTATTACCAAGACAGGAGCAGGCAGGCAAGGTGCAGGAAAAGCTGAGAGTTGTACATCTTCATCTGAAGGCCACTAGCTGAATATTGGCTTCCAGGCAGCTAGGCTGAGGTTATTAAAGTCCACAGTGACAGAGCTAGTCCAACAAGGTCACACCTTCTAACAGTGCCATTCCCTGGGCTGAGCATATACAAACCATCACCAGGACCAACTGTGATTAATTCTGATTGATGGAGGAGAAAACCGTGAGCCAATGTGAAGAAGAGATTGTATGGTTCCTTTGGAGAAACTTATCCTTTGAGACCAAGTCTTTGTAGCTCTGGCAGGCCTAGAGCTCAATATATAGGCCAAACTGGCCTTAAACTTATAATGATTCTCCTGCCTCAGCCTCCAAAGTGCTAGAATTGCTGGCGTACCACTAAAACTCTTTGAGAAATGCTTAACCGAAGATGAGAGGTGTATGTGACTTGAAGTGGCGAGTGCAGGACAAAAAGAGACATTTGGGTCGGTTGTCAAGGGCCACAAATATTCCAGGACGTGGGTTGGAAAACGGAGCACAATGGAAGATTAAAGAAACAAACAAGAAATTTCAATATTAAAAATAAAAGTATGACTCAGGGCTGGAGAGATGGCTCAGTGGTTAGGAGCACTGACTGCTCTTCCAGAGGTCCTGAGTTCAAATCCCAGCAACCACATGGTGCCTCACAACCATCTGTCATGGGATCCGATGCCCTCTTCTGGTGTGTCTGAGGACAATCACAGTGTAGTCATACACATAAAATAAATAAATAATTCTTTTTTTTTTTTTTTTTTTCGGAGCTGGGGACCGAACCCAGGGCCTTGCACTTGCTAGGCAAGCGCTCTACCACTGAGCTAAATCCCCAACCCCAATAAATAATTCTTTAAAAATAGAAGTATTCACCCAAGGCTGGAGAGATGGCTCTTCTCGCTGGCTGCTCCTGGAGAAGACTCAGGTTCGATTCCAAGCATCTACATGGTGGCTCGCAGCTACAACTCCAGCTCCAGGGCTTCTGATTATACCTTCTTCCAACCTCTGGGGGCACCATGCACACTCCCGGTGCACACTGACATACCTTCAGGCAAAGCATCCTTCACATAGAAAACCCAAAATAAAAACAAACACCTGAGTCCCTTTCAGAAGCTATCACCTGCCCTGACAGCTCTTCGTCTGGGAGCTGGGACTCGTGAGCCCTGCCCTCCCCAGGCTGGACTGGTGGTGCTTCCTTTGACCATACGCCAGCATTCTGTGCTAGTGGGGCTGACTCACAGATGGCCTGGAACCCCACTACCAGCTCAATGGGAGCAAGAAGGAGCCATTGTTATCTACAGCCTACAACTACACTAGGGCAAAAGAGGCCAACTGGAAGGTTACTGTGAGAGCAAGCGTGCTTGAGAACGAGCGTGCTTCCGAGAGCTGGTGAGAACTCCAGAGTAGTTCTCTTTCCGCTACGTTCTTTTGACTTCTTTGGACATGGTATCACTAGGTAGCCTAGGCTGACCTGGGACTTGCTATCTATCCCAGACTGGTCTCCAACTTCTTATTGTCTTGTTTTAGTCTCCAAAATTCTGGGGTTGCAGGCTGGTCCCACCATACCTGGCCTCTCTCTCCGCTCTGTTCTCTAGATCGCATCTCGTGCAGCAATTGCATTATTGGCCCAACCCCACAGCCCAACCCACCTGCCACCATGCAGTCGAGGTAAATACTCGATGTAGGGGTTTTGGCATCTATGAGATTGGCAGGGTTGCTTTCAAATACGGTTTCTGCCCTGGCAGACCCATCCCAGAGGGTGGCAGGGTGCGGGGGATTTAGCCCTACGTTGAGTCCTAGTGGGCTACTGAGTCATAAACCAAGACTGAAGAGGAAGGAGCTGAGAGAGGCACTGGGCATGCGTGTTTCCCATGGGGCTTAGCAGTTCTCTGGGTTGCCCAGAGGGCAACGCCAGGGACAGATTGTGATAACTGCAGTTTAAAACGCGAGAGGAAAAAGGAGGGACAAGGCACACTTCCTGAAGTGAGCTACAATGAACATTAGTAACCTTATTTATGCTGGATAGGGAAAATTATTTGTTTTTTGTTTTTTTTTTTCCTGGCTGGTTGGAAACTCAGACTCACCAGAAAGGAAAAAAAAAATATTTCACGTTGCTTTAGCAAAATTCAAATAGACTCTACATTCCACCGGAATAATCTAGAATGTATGTGTTAACTCTACTCTATTGCAGACCACAGTCCCGGACAGCCAGCCTCCCTCCATAACAGATTTAGAAAAAAAAAAAAAAAACTACTTCATCTGTGCCTTAGGCTTGTCTTCAAAGGGAATAGCATTAACATGAACTTTATGAAATATTAAAATTGCTGGATCAATTCAGTCAGGCCCTTTCCCCCAATACCACACTTTCTTTACCCATCCCTGTGGAGAACCCACAGAGACATCCAGGTTTCCTTTGCTTAGAGGAACTCCCCTTTGCTCAGCAAGGCTCTTCATAAGTTGTCTCTCCTCTGTCACCTGACACAACTGTGTGCTTCACCTCTAAATTCTAGACCAGGCTAACCTTACTGTGACCTGTAGATACCAGATACTGGGACAGTTTTTTGTTTGTTTGTTTGTTTGTTTGTTTGTTGTGTTTTTGTTTTTTTTGTTTTGTTTTTTTTTTGGTTTTGCAACATAAAAACAATCCAAAGCCAGTAGGACACATTTTTATACTTACATTCCATTTCCCACTCTTGTTTATGAAGCCTATCCTAATGGCCTCCCTCCAACCCTCTGAAGCTGACTCTGCTAATGGCCTCCCTAAGGGATCCTCTACTCATGGCATGGGTAATGTGATCCCAGCTCAAAGTAAAGTCCAATGGATGAGGCCGGTCAATTGCTGCAGCTTCACCCACTGCCCATGACTGGTTGGAGTGACCATCAGTTGGAGAAGAAGAGGATCTGCACAGTAGCCCTCAGCCCACTCGCTCCTTGTCCTGTTGCAGATGGGCATGGCCGTGCCTGCTGGCTTTGCTTGGAGCCTGTTTAGCAGCCCGGGAAGCAGGTGGGAAGCTGGTGACTAGCTAACCCCAGCTGGTGAGTGCAGACTTAGATTTCTCAAAACCTACTTTAATAGGGGTTCTCAAATGCTTCAACAGCCCCCTTCTAGCCCACTGTCCAAAGGTAGGGGAGAAAAGGTGGTAAATAGGACAAGGGGATCTAGATCTGTTTAGAAGCAGTGCTTTGGGGCAATTCCAATTTCTGTCTGTCAAGGTGCCAACCGTCCAGTTCAAAAGTGTCACCAAATGCAAATCAGCAACTGTGTCATGATCCAGCAGAAACCGCCAGGCCTCCACCAAATTGGCATGAGTCAGCGGGTTTTACCAAGACCAGTTCTCTGTCAGGCTCTCTCAACAAAATGAAGATGTGAGACCAATGAAGAGCCACACAGCTGGCTATGCAAGCCTCCACCCCCGTCACTGTCCGTCGAGTCTTATTTATATTCTTTCCAAACACAGGTCTTGCCTCAGCGAAACAACACACGAGTCTGCCTCAGATGACACAACCAGAAACTTTCACTCCACACACCGCAGGGGAAGACAATGTGTTTCTCATTGAGCTAGAGTTTTCTGCTAAAGGACAGCCAAGTATGCCACGAGTTCCTAACCTGAGCTAACCAGACTCAAGAGGTCAGAAATAGAAGTCCACAAGCATTGCACGTTAACAGCAACTTAGTGTTCCCATCCATTATGACTATAGACAGCAAGCCTTACAAAATGAGTGACTTTGTGGCTCACAGAGCATCACAGACAGATCGCAAGGACACTTCCTCCTAACGTTTCGGTTGTCTCAAGGCTCACACGCAGTGTTTGCTCTCGCTGTGGAGAATGCTTTCTGTTTCATTATATACACAAACTGAGTCTCCTCCTTTAAGCTCTTTGGCCATCTAGCATCCCTGTACCTAGCCATACCTGCACAACTCTTGGTCACCCAGCATACCCTCAGTAAATGTTTGCTGACCTTACTTTGCCTCTGGGAAATGATGTGGAAGAGGGTGGCTGCCTCTCGTGACACCCATCAGCAAAGTCCACAGACGTTCTAGCTTTCTTTAATCTGATTTACCGTCTCCAGGGCCTTATCAGTTGCCGCAGCTCGAGATGAGTTGTAAGTTGAACTAAAGTTCAACGCTTGCCATTATGCCTGTAGATGGAGGAGGATAAGATGGGGAGGGGAACAAAGGAAGGAATCTCCCTTCAGGGAGGCAAGGAGCACTCATCCATTTACCCCTCTCTGTTTCAGGTATGTGCCTGTGGGATCAGGGTACCCAGGCCTGGGTCAGACTCCGTCCATTTTCAAATGCCGGGGAATCCTAGAAGACGCTGAGCATCAAGCAGAGGAAAGGGAACTTTTCCTGTCTGGGCTCCGTTCAGCCACCATGACAGTGAAGCCACCACCAAGTCAGGGCAGGCTACCTCACTTCACCTTCACCACAGCCTGTGAAAACACGATTGCACTCCAGGTTTACAGGAAAGGAAACCCTTATCTGCCATGCAAACCAAAAAATTCCTTGACAGGATTAGAACCAGAAAAGCAGTCAGCGTCCCATCTGTCAGATCGGAAGAAAACTCCATTTCTCCACGCAATTCTGGCAGAAAGACAAAAACCCAGCATTCCCTGGGAACTTGTGGCGCTAGATCTCTAAGAAAAGGAGCCATTTCTCTTATTCCTGGAAGAAGGGACAAATGGCTGTCTGTGGCGCCTATGCTGACCTCCAGGCTCCCTCAGCATCCCAAGCACCTGTCGCACGCGTCAGAGTCCATCCTGGCCCTTCTCACGTTGTCCCCAGAGTTCTCCAGGCCATGGGCTCCCCACTCTACCAGCTACTCACTCTGCTCACAGCCCTGCCACTGTGCCAATGCTGCCCTTTCCCCCTTTCTCTGTCTCCCTCTCTCTGTCTCCCTCCTCTTCTCTGTCTCCCTGATCTTCCCCTCTCGTTCTCTCTTTCTCTGCTCCACTCTCCTCTCCTGGCCAGGTCCAGTCTGCTGGTCATGCTCAGTCCACTATCTCTCTGCTCTAGACTGTTCCAGTTGCCTCTGTGTCTGTCTGTCTGCCTGCCTGCCTGTTTGTCTGCCTAATTGCCTGACTCTCTCTGTCTCTCTCTGTCTCTCTGTCTGTCTCTGTCTGTCTCTGTCTGTCTCTCTCTGTCTCTGTCTCTGTCTCTGTCTCTGTCTCTGTCTCTGTCTCTGTCTCTCTCTCTCTCTCTCTCTCTCTCTCTCTCTCTCTCATATTACAATAAAATTCTTCCCTGTAACCATACCACAGAGCTGTTTATACAAGGTCTTCTTTTATAACCTGTTCCCATAACTATACTAAGTCCTTCCTCATGGGTAAGTGGATAAAGCATATTCAAAACTGAAAATGTAATAATCATTTTAAAAGATTTATTTAAATAAACGTGTATGAATCTTCTCCATGCTTGTACGTATATGCACCACACGAATGCCTGGTGCTCTTGGAGGCTGGGGGATGGCATCAGGTCTGCTGGACCTGGAGTTACAGGTGGTTACGATTTGCTACCTATTTTCGAGTGCTGGGATTTGAACCCAGGTCCTCAGGAAGATCACCAGAGCTCTTAATGGCTCAGCTGTCATTCCAGTCCTGTGAAAATCTAAATCTTAAAGTGAGGCTCCCCAGCGTCTGCTCTGATGCCTTTTTCTATCAGTTTACTGATTGTGTAGACTTTGTCTCTGGTTAACTTTGCTGTCTTACCTTCAGTTATTGTCACATTTTCTTTTATAAAATTTAAGATAAATAAAATTAATTATCTAAAACTTAAAAAACATGAGATAAAATAAATCGAAGAGAGTAGGAGTAGAGCTGTGGCTACTATAGTGTCTGCTTCCTCAAACCATGCCCCTATGCGTTAAGAAAGGCTTGGGGCTGTACGCGGTGAGCCCATGCCACGGTGCGCCCGAGTAATTATTTCATACAACAGATCTGGTATAAAGGGCGCTTGTTGGGGGAAGGGATAAGAGTGAGGTACTGGGGAAGTAGAGGCAGCAATGAACCATGAGGGTACAGTGGGAGAGGAAGAGAAAGGAGCTCCCAGGACAGAAAGGGAAGAGAATGCCAAGAACAGAGGAAGAGTGCACGCTGGAGCGGTGGGCAGCCAATGCCTGGCGCACCTGGCAGGCGGTGGTAGGCGATGATGTAAGCCGTTGCTAGGTTCCGGGAGAAGAGCCCAGTGAAATCGCCTGTAAGCTAACACTATGGGCCCGGGTTCTCCAATCACAACCAACAGGAAATTCATATTTTCTCCCTTCTGTCCCGTGTCTATTTGTGTATACACAGAGAAGGACAGAGACACAGAGAGGCTTTTCTGTGAAGAACTGATTGGCTCGCTGAGTTCCAGCAGCTGGAATAGACCCGCCATCTGCAGTCCACAAGTTGGGGATCCAGAAAAACTGGTAACTCAGTCTAATCTCAAAGGCCTGACAAGCCAGGGGCCAACGGTGTCGATGCCAGCTCAGGGCCAGGGGAGGAGGAGATGAGAGCCTCCGGATTTAGCACAGGCGGGATTACCTCTGCTCTCCTAGAAACATCTCGGCCCTTGATTTCTCCTGTTATATAAATGACACGGTGTAAGTGACTATTATCATAAAGGCCATCCTAAAAAGAGGAATTTTCCTAACTTTCAGGATTGGCTTAGACTCTAAAATACCATGGTTATGAAAAGTCCAAATAATGATAATTCTACTAATAATATCAAGAGTGGTAATAATGGTAGGTAATAATGTTAATTTAGATTAAAGAAGACCATCTAAAGACATCACAACTAAATTTTGAATCTTTTTTTTTTTAAATTAGTGTAGTGTTATGGTACTTGCTTAAGATGTGCAAGACATTGGCTTCAATTTCCAACACCGCAAAGGAAAGAAACTTCTAGAAGGAACAAAGATATCGCACTTGCTTTGTAATCTCCTGGCAGCCTGGCTCCTCACCTGCTCTGATCTCGTCAATAAACGTTAATGATTACAAACAAAAGGCAAGGAAGCCAGGAAAGGAGCAAATAGTCCCTCCTTCCCCTGCCTTTGTTCTCCCTGGGCCTTGTGGGTTATGGGATGCCCACATCCTGGGCAGCTGCTTTCTGGAGTCAGGTGCTCTCATTTCTTTTCGTCCTGTGTCAGAATGTCCGCGGCAAGTAAGTTAAGGAATGGTGGGTTTATTCAGCTTTCAGGTTCAGAGGCTTCATCCATCATGGTGGGAGAGTGGGCAGAGAGGGGGGGAGAGGAGAGGGAGGAGAGGAGAGAGGAGGAGGGAGGAGAGAGGGAGGGAGAGGAGAGAGGGAGGGAGGGAGGAGGAGGGGGAGGGAGGGAGGGAGAGGAACAAACATACGTAATACAAACATACATATAAACATGCATACACACATACTACATACATGCAAACATACATAATACATACATAATACATACAAACAAACATGCATACACACATACTACATACATGCAAACATACATAATACATACATAATACATACAAACAAACATGCATACACAGATACTACATACATACTACATTACTACATACAAACATGCATACATATATAATCCATGAATACATACATAGGTACATGCAAGTACCTTGGGCCAGGATCTCATCATAGCCTTTGGTTATGTTGTATTCAATTTTTCTGGAGTGAATACACTTCCTGGCATCCCGATCGATCACCACCGCTGTTGTGACTACTACAGTTCCTGTTGTTCCCAACAGCATCCTTAAGGTTATCTCCTTTGGGGAGCATCCTTCAGATTGTGTTTGCCTAATTGTTTCTTCATGATTTGACTCAAGCAAAGCAATTTTGAACAGGCCTATGGGTTGTTCCCCCTTTTAAAAGAAAAGATACTGCTATTTTTTTGGGGTTTTTTTTTTTTTTTTTTTTTTTTTTTTTTTTTTTTTTCTGGGGCTGGGGACCGAACCCAGGACCTTGCGCTTCCTAGGTAAGTGCTCTACCACTGAGCCAAATCCCCAACCCCAATACTGCTATTTTTTGTTCCAGATCCTTTTAGGAATGCCCAGAGTTCCAACTTGCATGTTTTTGGGGTGTCTTATTAGGAGTAAGTTTCTCAAATATGCACCAGTCTTGGGGACTTTCCTCTCTCTCTCTCTCTCTCTCTCTCTCTCTCTCTCTCTCTCTCTCTTTCATTATCTTCTTTAGCTCCCTTTCTTCCTTCCTTCTTCTCCCTCTACCCCTTCCCCTCCCCTCTCCCTTACCCCCCTTCACTGCTTCCTGTCCAAATTAGAGAAGCCTTTAATTCTCCAGCTCTTTTTTTTTTTTTTTTTTTTTTTTTTTTTCCGGAGCTGGGGACCAACCCAGGGCCTTGCGCTTCCTAGGCAAGCGTTCTACCACTGAGCTAAATCCCCAACCCCCAATTCTCCAGCTCTTAACAGCCCTGTACCATGCAGACATCGCCTGAATCTAGCCCTGCAGCTGGGCTTACAAGCGCCAGGATACCGCTGTGGGCAGAGGCAGTGAGGGGCTGGCAAATGCCTGTTCTATCATCACAGCAGAGTACAGGGCTGTCCAGGGACCTACAGAGGCTCTGTGGCTCTGCCTCTTTTCTACTCTCAGTTCTTACCCTGAAAGGCTAAGAAGAGTGGAATGAACCAGGCCAGGCACTCTGCAGGTGATCGCATGGACACGGGAGAATCCAAACGGTCTTTCACTCGAACTGACCAGTCCCCAATCAGACCAATACCATGAAACAATATGACCGTGACACAATTTTGGAGTGTCAGACAGAATTGTGAAGGAGGCAATATCATGCTTTGAGGCCTTCAAGTCTTCCCTCAGGATCCTCGAAATTACCCGCCCTTAAACTCCAAGAGCTCGAAATTGCTGCTGTCTGAACTCTTTATTTCTTTGTTCGTTCCAAAGACTAAATGGCCAATAGCAAGTGGGCAGTGCCCAGCTCAGACGATTTACCTTTGCCCTGTGGGAACAGTACGTGAGTTTGTGTGGATAGACCCAAAATAACGTATTTGTTCAATAAACATTTATTGAGGCTCGCTAGAACAAAACCTTAGGGGAAAGTGAGGTTTATACAGAAGCATACAGGAGGATTCACATGAAGGGGTTGAAGCACGGCACGGAACACTGTCATTAGTGAGACACTGACTGTCCTGCATGACATTAATAAATTTATTTCCACCTATCAGTCTCAGCTTACCAGAGCGTTATTAATCACTTCAAGATGTGCTGTTCATTATGCAAAGAACCAACCATCGGAAGTACTGGAGAGATGTAGCCCTGGTTCATTTACCTGAACTTACAATTAGGCAGTCATTATGGACTGACTGTGTGTATTCTCTCCAAACCACTAAGTTAGAACCCTAACCCCTCATGCGATGATATTTGGACAAGGGGCCTTGGGGAGGTAATTAACCTCAGATGAGATCATAAGAGTTTTCACGATGAGATTAGCACCTTTCTAAGAAGAAACCAGAGAGCTCATTTTCACCTCCCTGAATGCTCACAAAGAAACTCTGAGCACAAGGCACAATGGTGCCTGTCTGGAAGCCAAGAAAAGAAAAACCTCAGAAAGAAGCCCGCCTTCCTGTACCTTCATCTTGGACAGCCTTCAGAGCTGTGAGGAATGGATTGGTTACTGTTACACTCCTTGTTGTGTTACCGCAGACTGGATTAACTAATGCACTAACAAGGCAAAAATAATAGGTATGGTATATCAAATCCCGTGACGTAGGCTTTGGTTTTGTTTTTAAAGAGGAGCTTCAGTATTGAGGGAAAACGGGGATATATATGGTCCACTCAGCCCTGACCACGTGCTACACATCGGCTCGTTTGGGGGTTTGGAGCTGGGCATATTTATTTTCAACGAAAAGAAAAGTATGGAGACTGTTTTCCGAGTCCTTGTGTGCATCATCCGGACTTTCAAAATGTTGGCAGCGTTCCACATGTAGGTTTCATATAAAGCGCGAGCGTCTCTCAGAGCCAAAGGGCTCTGTCCCCTACCGCACACCTCACCACACAAGCTTCCTGGGCTGACACCATCCCTGTGAAATTCCCCAGCTCCGAGTGAAAACACTGGTGGCTTGTTTTCTCACACAAACATTCATTTTATTTTATGACTCAACCAACTTTGTTGATCCGTTCTGTGGCCGAGGGACAAGTGAGCTCTTTTCTAGCTTTCAAACCTTTGCAAACAGCTCCGCTAAGGCCTTCCTGTGCGTGTCTCGGAGCAACCAAAGGGACTCATTTCTGTCAAGAATAGACTCGAGCATGAAGGCACACACGCTGGCAGCGCGTCAGTGTGTGTGATGCCGAATGGGCGTTGCCAGGGCGTTTGACCGGTTGCTGCGCGTTTGCGCTGAGACTCAGCATTGCACACTCTCTGTTGGCATCTTCCCTTGTTGCTATGTATCTGACAGAAGCAACGAAGAGAGGAAAGGTTCGCTCGTGGTTTGAGGGGGACACAGCCCTATGGCGGGGAACTGTGGTGAGAACTTGCAACTTGCTTGTTACATCTTAGTCCACCGGAAAGCAAAGACACTTGGGGCAGAAGTGAGGCCGGGTTATGGCGCTGAATGCTCACCCCGCTGTGACCCATTCCTCCAGCCAGGCCTCACCTCTTAATACCACCACGTTCCAAAACACGCTGGGTAGGGACCAAGTGTTCACACGGGAGCCGGCGAGCACATTCCACACTTGACCCAGAAAGTATTAATTAATCTTTGGGTGGATATGTAAAATACCTCATTTGGCTTTAATTCTCTGATAAAATGGTTCCACGACATCCACATAGGAACAGCTATTTAAGGTTCCTTTAGTGATGTGTCTGCTGAGGTCTTTTGCCCACCCTCCTTTTGTGTCAGTTTCTAATTCACTCCTCTATAAGACTTTGCGTAAACTGGGTGTAAGAGCCTCCTTGTCGTGCATAGTCTCTCCCTCTCCGTGGTTTGTTCTCGTGGCGTGTCTTTTATGAGCAAAAGTTCCAGCTTCCAGGTGGTTAACCAGTTTGGTCGCTCTTTCTTTAAAGTTGGTTCTTTGTAGTCAGTGAAGAAGTCTTCGGCTAGCGGGGTGGGATGGCACACGTCTGTGGTCTCAGGGCTTGGGAGGTGGAGGCAGAAAGGTTGTCAGTTCAAGGCCAGCCTGAACTGAGCACAAACAAGCAAAGAAACCATGAAGTCTAAAGATACGCTTGGCCCTCTGCATTTTTGTCTAGGTCTTCACTGATTGACTTTCCGAATTGCATTTACAGTTCGCCACACTTGGTTGTGTCTGTAGAGTAAGACAGAGCAAGATAGAGTTAGTTTGCCCAAGCTTTGCTGTTTCCCCTATGGATGTCTTGTTACCCTCACTTATTGAAGTAACCGCTTGTCCCTCCCCCCTCATCTTTCCAGTCTTATTTATCAGAAACAAGTGTCCATTCAAATATGTGACCGTGTTGCTCCTGTTCTCTTCCTTGGGTTATTTTGTCATCCTTGTCCTTGGGCCTATACAGTACACCTGAGGTAGAAGCCCTAGGAACGTGTACATCTGGTTCATTCTCAGTTACAGGACTGAGACGTTCTATGATTGTCTGCCAGACACGGTCCTCACAATATCCATAGAACACTGACTGCTCTTTGCCACTTTGGGTTTCTGACATGGCCGGCTTCACCAATGGTGACTTCTCAGGCATGATGGGCTGTATCTTTGAATTATGAAGCAAAATGTGTCCTTCTGGGGTCTTTCGAATGGGAGCAGCACCCACAGGCTTACATGTCTGAATATGTGGCCCTTCGTTGGTGGAACTGTTTGGGAAGAGTTAGGAGGTGTGGCTTTGTAGGAAGAACTGTGTCTCTGAAGGTGGGCTTTGAGATTTCAAAAGCCCATGCCAGCCCCCATGGCCCTCCCCATGGATAAGATGTAGGCTCTCACTGGTAGGCCTACCTGCTGTTGTCCCCAGCCATGGTGGCAGTGAATTCCTATCTCCCTGAAGCTGTGAGCCTCAGATCGTTGCCTTGGTCATGGTGGATCCTTTTGTCTTTTGTTTTAATCACAGCAGTAGAAAAGTAACTAACACACTATCCTCCTGAAGTTTCTCTTGCCATGTATCCTGTCACCGCAGTGAGGAAAGGAACTCATATAGAAAACCTGTGCACAGTAGAGCTGTTGCTGTGACAAACCTAACCATGTTGTTCTCGGGGTCTTGGGACGGGCTTGTGGGAGGAATGTGGAAGAGCTTGGAGCTGCAGGTTAGAGAGGCCCTTAAGACGTGATGAGCAGAATCTAGTGGGCCGTTTTGCTGGGCGTATGAAACACCGGAATGTTGAGAACTGGGGACACTAGAGGTCTCGTCAGAGTTCAGAGGGGAATATGAGTCAGGACTAGGCTCGAGGCTACTAATGTGATGTTCTGTCAAGAAGTCTGCCATTAGTTTGTCCGTGTCCTGAGTGCCCAAGTGAGGCTGAATCGAAAAGTAATGAGATGATTTCTTTGGTAGAGAATTTTTTTTAAGATTAAAAAATTTTATTTATTTATGCATGTATATGTATGGGCAGGCATGTCTATGCATGTGGAGAGAGAGAGAGACTGTGTGAGACTGAGGAAGGTTAAAGAGGCATTGGAGCCCCAGGAGCTGGAATTAGATGAGGTCGTGAGCCAACTGACATGGTGACACGGCGCTGGAATGGAACCCAGGTCCTCTGAAAGAGCAGCAAGTGCTGTTACCTGTGGAGACGCCCTCTCTCCAGCATTGATGCAGGATGTTTAAGACAGAAAAGCGGTCCACAAAATTGCTCCTTGGCCTCCACACTTGTGCCGTGATACACACACAAGCGTCTCCCACAATAATAGCAGGGGAAAGGAGCACCCACAGTAGCAATACATTTGAACTTTTCAAATTGTGAGAAAGAAGAGTACACAGGAATCTGTAAGCACTAATGGGATTTGCCCCATGAAGAGAAACATTGTTCTTTGTCCCGATACAACAGGAAAAGTGACTTGAAGGGAAAGTCCGTCGGAAGCTCTAACTTGTAACGAAGCAAGCTTTTTTTTTGGAAGGAGAGATCCTGAACTGGTCAAATAGTCAAGGGCAGTGTTCCCTCAGCACAGAGCTAGGGTGGCTCAGGGTCAGGCTACCTTCTGAGCTGGCAGCAGGACCTTGCAGCCTTGCACGTGTGCTGCTCTCTCACAGGCGTGAAATATGCAAGAATGTGGGACTGGCACCTAGGCTCCAGAAAAGCTGCTCAGGCCAGGAACGCAGCAGGGTCAGATTCCCTG
Organism: Rattus rattus; assembly: GCF_011064425.1. Taxonomy (NCBI): domain Eukaryota; kingdom Metazoa; phylum Chordata; class Mammalia; order Rodentia; family Muridae; genus Rattus; species Rattus rattus. The sequence continues at coordinate 43,504,119 of NC_046171.1, forward strand.
CAAGGAAACCTTTGAGAGGCCTTTGTGTGAGGCTATGAAGGAGAAGCCCAAGGAGCAGAATGTTGGGGATGCTGGAACTGTGTCGTGTCCAGCAAGGAAAGCTTCAGGCATGGAGTAAAACATGGGCAGCAGCATCCCATGTGCTTGGGTCCCAATGAATGAGAAGGAGAAAGTAAGTTGAGTACCAGTGTCTCGGGCCTCTTCTTAACTGACGATACAATGTAACATATGCCTCACGCTCTGGCCGCCATGACTTCTCTGCTGTGATGGGCTGCACTCTCAAAACTGGGCCCAAACCGCCTTAAATTGCTCTTGTCATTGAATGTGTTTTCAACCAGAAAAGTTACCAATACGGTCAGCAAGGGGAAGAAAGAAAGAAAGAAAGAAAGAAAGAAAGAAAGAGAGAGAGAGAGAGAGAGAGAGAAAGAAAGAAAGAGAGAGAAAGGAAGGAAGGAAAGTTTTACACAGCATAGTGTCATAACCCCATGTATGAAATCACATGTAGTTTGCCTCTTGCGTTTCATGCCTGTTCACGCCACAGTCCCTCCCCCTGCAACCTGGAAGTGAGGTACATCGCATAAGAGCAAGAATGACAGAAGCCCAGTGACGGAAGCTACCTTAAGCACCTGTCTATCACAACGTGGGGGAGGGGGATTTATCTGATGGTAACTCCAGGGTGTGCCAAGACCAGTCTGTCTGCAAGAGTCCCCCAGGCCTTTAGCGCCAGACTGGACCAGCTGAAGCATCCAGCCTTGTGGGCTGAGACACTACCAGATTCTGGGGTTCTCCAGTGTGCAAGCAGCCATTGTTGGACTACCCAGTTAATGGAGTGAACTGAATAAATGCCCTGCTCTATGACGTATATTTATTCCACCAGTTCTGTTCCTCTAGGGAGCCTGGCCAGTACAAATGACTAATTAATGCTTCTTCTTATAATACCTATATAGGTATCATCATTTCTGTTCCCACACCAGAAGGCAGGTTCCATGAGGTAGGAGACTTAGCCTTTATTTTCTATTGTATACTATGGACATGGTTGAGAGCCCGGAGATGCTCTGTAAGTAACTGTGCTTTTGTTTTTGTTTTGCTTTTTGATGGTTTGTGTCAGGGTATTGAAGTAAAAATTTCTGGTTTCTTTAGAGAATCAGTCGCGTCGTGTGATGTCTTTCTGGAAACTGTCTTATGAGAGGTTGTCTCTGTCGAAGCAGACACGTGGGATAATGTTTTGCTGAGAACAGGCTGGTGATGTTTTTTCTGGAAGCTGCCTGAAAGAGAGGGCATGTGATGTTTTGGTGGAGCAGACGCTTGAGAGGGCACAGGATACTGGGAAAGGGTATAAATAGAGCCCAACAGTGGACAGCGCTGTGTGGTATTGGTTCGCCTTGCCACTCTTTGCTGGTGGTTGTTTGCTGTGACTTCATAGAGAGAAATGCACCACGGGACTTCTCGTGATGTTCCAGCAGCTTCTTGCTACTGCCACAGACTTGGGCCCATTGGCAGAGCCTCTTGATTTCTCTGGATGGAACTGCTGCTGCCGATTCTATAAATGGTGTTTGTGAGTGGATCCAGCTGCCGCTGCCGATTGTGTGAACTGGACTGCTGACCTCCTGACAACACGTATTGGATTTGCTCCAAAAAACTATTTCTAAATAGGTCCACATCCTCCTTTGGCCTGATACCTTCCCTTTCCACTACCTCTGGTGGGCCGTGGGCTAGAAGGGACGTTAAAGCACTTAAGTACACTTATTAAGGTAGGTCTTGAGAATTTCAAGCCTTACATGTAAGTAAGGCTGACCTTCAATTTGCTATGTAGTCAACAATGACCCTGAACTCCTGCCACTCTGGGATTACAGGCGTGTACCATCGCTTCTTGGTGTGAGTAATTCTTGAAGGAGCGACTGCTACCAAAGACACGGTAGAGGCCACCTGGTTTCATTACAACTTGAAAAAGAGACCAGGCTGCTATATGTCTACCGGGTCAGTACAGGAACCGTGGTTTCTTTCTTACGATTGATTGCTCAGCCCGTTCCGCTTCCCTCTGTGCAGAGATGAAAGTTTAACGCTGTCAGCTGACAGCACGGAGATGACAGGCTCCTGTGCAGAAGGTGTTGCTGCCGGTTTCGCCACGTGAAACGACACCGCCTTTGTAATCTGCTCACTTATCATCCAGAGTAAATGTCAACAGTGAGCAGAAGTTTCAAGACATGAGTTGTTATAATCAATAAGGAGGAGGAGTACTGACCAAGTGAGTCATTGTCCTGCCCCCAGGGAACAATGACCTGAATTGTCTGCGGATGGAAAGGTAAATGGTAAGAATTCGGTTTGAAAGGAAAAAAAGAACCAACACACACACACACACACACACACACACACACACACACACACACACATGCACGCACACGCACACACGCATGCACAAACACATGCCCATACATAGATACACACACACACACACACATGCACACACAGACATATACACATACATACACACACAGACACACACATACATACACACACATGCACACACACGCATGCACAAACACAGGCCCATACATACACACACAGACACACACACACACACACATACGCACACACAGACATATACACATACATACACACACAGACACACACATGCATACACATACATACACACACATGCACACACAAGATACACATATCTTGGTGGAAACACACACAAACACAGGCCCAAACCCTACATAAAAAACACACACACAATAATCTTAGATCCAATAACATAACACACTTAAACATATACACATCCTTTGAGAACACACCTGTAAATACACAGACAGAACACACACACAAACCGCCCACACAGGCCTCCACACACACACACACACACATCATCCTACACATTGAGCCCAATGAGAGATTAGTAACAATAGTCATTAATGAAATAGAACAGTCTTAGAAGGAAGCACTCAGTTTGTTCCCTTTGTGACTGGCGTGGGATGGAGCCCACTTTGCTGACCAGCCCTTTTCGGTAAGCTCTTTACCCAACTGCAGCCCCAGCAGTGCCTATGACCTACCATGCTTTGTAAAGAAACTCTGTGTTAGCAAGAGGATCTGCAGAGAGAGTGCACCTCAGAGAAGACGTTCCAGTCGCTCTGCCCCAGCTCTCCCCTGCTTCCCAATGTCTCCTCTTTCACTGTCCTGTTTAGAACCCTGCTTTACTGAAATGATTTGAGTAAAAGAGAGTTCCTAGGTCCATGAACTCTGTTTGTCTATCTTGTTTTCCTGTTCTTCCTCTCTCCTCTCTCTCTCTCTCTCTCTCTCTCTCTCTCTCTCTCTCTCTCTCTCTCCCACTCGCTCTCTTCAGGTGTATTTTTTGTAGATAGGCATTCTTCTGAGACTGAGTGTATGCTTGTAATTCCACCATTCAAGAGGCTGAGGCAGGAGGATTAACATGAGTTTGAAACCTGCTGAGCGTGCATAACAGGTTTGAAGTTAACGTAGGCTATATAGCAAGAAACTGCCTCAAAAATTAAAAAGTTAAAAATATCACTACAGGAATCTATAGCCAGAGACGGTGTGCTAATCAGCACAACTGATGAGAGGATGACCCACGTTAAGCAATTGCCCCAAGGCCTTGCCGGGAAATGGGATAAATACCTTTAGCAAGTCAGCAAACCGTGCACACAGAGGACAGCTGCAGGGCCACCGTACTACACGGGTGAAGAGAGGAGGGCTGGTGGCTTGTGAGGTGCGTGGCGTTTATGATGTCTACATGAGACTTGCCTCTTGAATGCTTGGTTTATTTGCACAAATAGTCTTTCGATACCAAGTTATTATAAAGGTTATGGTAATCTCAGTAAACAGACATCTCGCCGAGCAGGGGAAAGGTTGGTCAGGCAGGTAATGCAATAGGTGTTCCACTGTGGACTCCTCTCTTGTAGTAATGCCTTGGGAGCTTGTGAGCTCGACCTGCATCCTCTGTGAAGTCCTTCAGCTGTGGCAGGCCAGGAAGACGGCACTCATGGAGGTTCCAGACGGTCCTTCAGGGTCTCTGGCCAGTGGCTAGCACTGACAGGTGGGCATGTAAGAATTCAGCAATAGTGTTGGTGAGGCCAGAGTTACAGGGTCTCCAAGTCCCTTTGCCGATGGGGATCACTGCAGAGGCTTGAGTTGCTGTTTCTTGATTACGGTAGTGGGAAACTAGTGTTGCTTCCAGTTCCCAAGTTTTGTATTAGTTTTAGTTCTGTGCTATCATGTCTCACAGCTTAGGGCTGGTTGGCTAACATGCCAATGTCACCTTGGGGTTAGTTCATAGTGGAGCAAGCATTACGTTGTCCGTGTCATACAAAGTGGTTTCACTTACGTTCCTAACTTTGATGTTTGACCCTTCTGGAAGCCTACCTGAGCTGCTATCAAAATATCCTGGTGCCTGCCTCTTCCTCATGGAGGCCCTAGTTAGCATCTAAGTGTGTGGTTGAACACAGGGAGGTTCTGTACCTGTTTGCTAAAGGCAGTTTATAGGCTTGGCCGAAACTGTCCTAAGACTAGCTTTAGGCCTAGTAACGAACTACCCAGGGTCGAAAGATTATAGAAAGAAATGGAGTCTCAACCCTCTCTTGCTATTAGATATGTATCAGTATTTGGAGCAGGAACTTGATCGTTACTGAGCAGTCAGAAAACTGACTTTTGACCTAACAAATTTTGAAAATACACTTTAAAAAATACTCTCCAGTTGTTGTTCATACAGTCATATGCTTTCTTAAATTTTTATTTATTTATTTATTTATTTATTTATTTATTTATTTATTATAAGTACACTGTAGCTGTTTTCAGACACACCAGTAGAGGGTATCAGATCTCATTACAGATGGTTGTGGGCCACCGGGTGGTTGCTGGGAATTGAACTCAGGACCTCTAGAAGAGTAGTCAATGCTCTTAACCACTGAGCCGTCTCTCCAGCCCCAGTCAAGTTCAAGGGTCACAATGCTCTGTGCTCCAAGCAACTCCAGGTCTGGGCAGTCCTCAGTCATCTTCTTTCTCAATATAAGTCTTTGCCTTTATCCGCGCCATTTGTCTGGTCAAATACCTGTCTCTAGCCGACATCACTGTTTGCTCATTGCTCTGCTTTGCAAACTTGCTCATGGCCTCAGGGGGCCTCTCTAGCTCACTGCACTTCCTGGTCTTTCCTCTGTCAGTCTGTGTTTTGTTGCTAGTGATGTTGCAGAACGAGAGGGCTTCCCTCGGTCCCCTTTGTCCTTTTCCATGTTTCTCGCTTTGCTGGACCTTTCTTGGTCAAGAAGGTCATCCTTTGGTCTAGATCTTGGGCTGCTCTCCCTCTATCTCGATGATGTCTTTCTGAAGACTGCCCACTTCCTTCTGGCTTCTCCTTCTCCCTGTACTTTCCACTGTCTTCACATGTTTCCCTCCTTGCTTTCCTTTTGCCTTTCTTTTCTTTCTCACTGTATCGCTCGTGATCATTCCGTTGTCTCTTTCTTGTCCTCTTGAGGAATATGTCTCCCTCTTTCCTTCTCCATCCTGTCTTTCTCCCTGTTCTCGTCCCTTCAGCTCATCTTCGTGCTCGTGCCTCTTCCAGAGGTGACCTTTATGACTGGCCTCTCTGTGTCTATGAGAACTCTTTTCTTCCTGGTGGCGGCAGTCCTCGTGACAGTTCTCATGGTCTCTGGACTGCCTGTCCTGGTGCTGACCTCCCTTTTGCTCAGGTCCTCTTGACTGGGAACCTCGTGAGCGGTGCTGGGTACTGAGCCCCCTTTCCTCACTGGATGATCGTGAGTGGGCGCGATTCTTGTGATGCTTGAGGCGTTTCACGGAGGCGCCAGTGTCTTCGTCCCCTCTGGATTTTACTTTACACCATCCCCAGAGCTCTTAACAAAATCGCTGTCAGCGTCTGGGTTTTCCTCCACTTCCTCCCTTTCATCCGGGTAACCCCTGAGCCTCTCTTCTTCTATCCTGGCTTCATGAAAGCTGGATGTAGGAACTGCTTCCTCACCCACTGCTTGGTTTAACAGATGTTGGTGAAATCCACTGAGACCTGAGACCTTTCTGCTTGGTCACATCCAAATGTGCTTCGAGGGCTGCTGCCCTCTCTTCTCTTCCCTCCTCCTCAGCTCTTCAAGGTTGTTTTGGTTTTTGTTTTTGTTTCTTATATAAGCAGATGTCGCAAATGTCTCTTTATCATCAAATTCTCCCCTTTCCACCTCTCGTTCTTTCTGTATTTTCATCTCCATTCTCCCTGTTCCTTTTTCCTGATCTCCACTGCTTTCAGTAAGTTGTGAATATATTTGGGCTTTCGATCTTCTCCCCAAAGCAGTTTGGGGTTACTGTCCTCCTCTTCCCCCCTGCATTTCGTCATAAATGCTGTCATACTCATACACAGTGGAATCTCCTGCAAGAGCTCTCTGAATCTCCAGTTTGGTCTGTCTCATGCCTGCTTCTTATCAGCTTCTCTCTGAAGGCTTTCGCTCATGGAAGTCTCATCTTCATCAGAATCATTCCCAAACACCGATGGTTTTTGCAAAACTCAGTGCAACGGCTGTGTTTTCTTTGGTGAAATAAGCCCATGAGGCCTGCCCGGAATCGCCATCTTGTTCCCGCCTCCACTGGACATGGTCGGCATGGGGCATGTCTTATTTTTATTGCTTTCGTTAAAGAAGAAAGACGCATAGGTCCTAGTGGTCAGTGGAGGGTGTCAGGAGAGTGTCCTTCAAATTCATCTAGTTATTGATTTTGAAAATCTGGATTTCTTAGTGGCTTTCAAAACGATGGATTTCAGGTTCTAGGTTAATAACTGTGTTATGATGACGGTTGTCGTGGTGTGAATGAGAATGGCCCCCATAGGTCACAGATTTGAATGCTTGGTCACCGGGGAGTGGAACTAATTAAAAGGATCAGGAGGTGGGGACTTGTTGGATAATTGTGTCACTGGGGTTGTGTTTAGAGATTTCCAGAAGCCCATTCCAAATCCAGAGTCAGTCTCTCTCTCTCTCTCTCTCTCTCTCTCTCTCTCTCTCTCTCTCTCTCTCTCTCTCTCTCTTCCTGCTACCTGCAGATTCAGATGTAGAACTCACAGCGACTTCTCCAGCACTGTGTCTTCCCGAGAGCCACCATGCTCCTTGCCACCTGAGGACTGAACCTCTGAAGCTCTAAGTCAGCCCCCATTAAATGCTTTCTTTTGTAAGAGTCGTCATGGTCATGGTGTCTCTTCACAGCAACAGAGCCCTCACTAAAACAATGGCATATTTTAGGACGGATACAAGAGCCTTGGCTTGTTTAGCAAAATCCTACCATGAGCTGGATCTCTAGTCCCTCGGTTCCTTTCGGTTTTATTAAGACTGGTTTGTTTTTATTACATATACGTGTAAGTGCTTTCCTGAGTCTAGTGTACCATGTACATGCCTGGGGCCCCTAGAGGCCAAGAGTACACCAGATCCCCTAGAACTGAAGTTACAGGCAGTGGTGAGTCAGGTGCCAGGAACTCAGCCTGGCTCCTCTCCTGCTGAGATGTCTCTCCAGTCCCAGTTCCTTTTTTCATTCAGAGATAAGATCTCACTAAGTTGCTGGGGCTGGCTATGAACTCATGATCTTTCTGCCTTGAGCTCAGTAGCTTGGATTACAGGTATGTATCAAGAAACCCAGCAGTTATGGCTGCTTAGTAAAAAAAGTGTTCTCCCTGTTAACAGCCAGTGAGAGGCAGAGCTAGAGGATCTAGGCCAATGAACTGCTGTGGTTTTAGCAGAGAGGCCATTGGTTCCTTCAGCAAAGGAACTTCTTAGAGGAACTACGGAAAGGAGCATCCTTGAGAGACTCGCTCCACAGTGCGGAACGTCCTCTTTCACATTTGGCTTGGGCTGAGGAAGTGTCCTTCCTAGAAAATAAATGATGGCTTCCTAGAAAAGATCAAGTTTCTGGGAGCTAAATGTGGCAGGGAAATTCTTTACATTGTTACCAAAAAAAAAAAAAAAAAAAACCACAAAAAAAAAAACAAAAACAAAAACAAACAAACAAACAAAACCCCAAACACCTAAGGCATCCGCCATCTACGGCTTTGAAGGTTTGGTCTGATACTGCTATGTATTCAAATACTAAATACTGGTCCCCCAAGATCTGGTTGCCCTGTACCCCCTCCAGAGGATCCTCGGGGACAAGAGTCTAGAGCATACCAGCCTTTGTTGTGCGGACTTTGCCACCAAGTTATCCCTGATTGGCTAAAGATGCTGCAGCCGGGGCTGGGCAGAAGAGACAGGGGTGGAGGGGGTGGGGGTGGTGTTGGTTGGGAGGGTGAGGGGTGGGGAATGGGGAGTGGGGGGATAGGATGGGGGTGGGTGTGGAGAGGGTGTGGGGAGGGTGTGGGGTGGGTGTGAGAAGGGGATGGATGGGTGTGGGGAGGGGGTGGGGTGAGATAGGTGTGGGGTGGGGATGGGGTGGGCTGGGGTGGGGTGGGCTGGGTGGGTGGGGTGGAGGTGGGATGGGGTGGGGTGGGGTGGGTGCGGTGAGGGGGTGGAGTGGGGTGGGATGGGGGTGGTAAGGGGGTGAGGGGGTAAAGTGGGGGGTGGGGCGGGGTGGAGGTGGGGGTGGGATGGGGCGTGGGTAGGATGGGTGTAAGTGGCAGGCGCGGGAGTTTAAGAGCATAGGTTCCAGGCTTGGAGTTTCAGGTAGCAACCATGTGATAGAGCGGGAGAGAGGAAGGAAGAAGGAAGTTGCCCTGGGTAGGTGGATCGTGAGCTTATGGCTGTGAGGGCGGGTCCTGTTGGAGTAAGAGCAGCCAAGGTGGAACCTGGCAAGAGCTGTCTCCGGGTTACTGACAGGGAAGTAGACAAAATAGCATAGAGGGTTGATATCTGCCCAGCTCTAGTGCTTTTAAGCTTATTACAAATTTAAAGTGGTTTTTTGGGGCGGGTCTTTTCTTTGGAATCTATATGATCTAAGTGGGTGGAAAACACCAAAATAATATTTCCCACAACAGGGCTTAACTGAATTTCTCTTTTTAGTCTTTTATTCTGATCATCATCAATCGTATATTGATTTCCATATATTGAATAAAGCCCAGGTAAGGATTGAGGAAAGTATTCATGCAGAGGGTTTGTATTTTTATTCTGAGTGAGCTCTAAAATACAAAAAAACAAAACAAAACAAAACAAAACTGTTTTCTTTGTTCTCATACTCCTGCCCTCAGTGTCCAGCTCAGCCTGCCCCACCACATCTGTCCACACCACATCTATCCCACCACATCTGTCCACACCACATCAACACCGCCACATGTGTCCACATCTGTCCATACCACATCTGCCCCACCACATCTGTCCAGGGTCTTGCGTGCGAGCAGGGAAGGCTGCCCCAAGCAGGCCTTCTTTTCAGTTGGAAATGTTGGGAGTCGGATGGATTGGCACAAGGCAAACGTAATTGTGTTAACGTCAAAAATGGAAAATATCATGCATGTTAAATTCTATAACCTGTCATGAAGGAAATGATTTGCTTGGCTCTAATTATATTCTGGATCTGTTTACTGTTGCTTGGAATAAAGACGGTGCCTGTTGGCTTTATGATTCAATGCCTTTATTGAACCATAACAATTTTAGGTCGCGGAATTCTACTACTCTACGTCTGATAGTGAAAATGTATGTGGTATTCTCTACACTGTGGAATCTTCATCAGTGTTCAGTTCAGCCTTCCTAACTCTGAAGACGAAGATATTGGTGCTGACAAAATTGATCACTTATTCACGGTAACCCCATCAGATTGCAGTGCAGATATACTTAGGATCCCAATGCCCACCAATGAGCATTGCCCTGATCACACATTGGAGAAGTGATATCTATAGGCGGCCATCATTGTGGGGAGAATTTTAAATTTGTTGAGAAAAACTAGAGTATCCATGCGTTTCTGCCTTCATTAAGTGTTTGATTTTAAATAGGACTGTATTCCGATCGTAATTATGTATCAGTTACTTTACCTTCTTGCGCTGACTGAAGATAGTTTGTGTTTAAACTTCAGTTTAAATGCAGCATTCTATGCTTCTGGTTCACCAGAGAAGACACAGGAGAGCAGGGATCAAAGGAATTTTAGTGATCATTTACTCTCAGCCTCCAACTTTACAGAGGAAGCCAGGACCAGAAGTGCACTGAGGCTCCTGAGTTTGAGGACAGCCTAGGTTGCACAGTGAGCCTCCTTGGCAGAGAGAGAGAGAGAGAGAGAGAGAGAGAGAGAGAGAGAGAGAGAGAGAGAGAGAGGGAGAGAGGAAGGAAGGAAGGAGGAGAGGAGGAGGGGAGGGGAGGGGAGGGACGGCGAGAGAGCGGGAGAGGGCGGGAGGAGGAGGAGGGGAGGGGAGGGGAGGGGAGGAGAGGAGAGGAGAGGAGAGGAGAGGAGAGGAGAAAAAATGAAGAAAACATCAGGAAAAATGACCACTTGGCCAAGGTGGCCGCTTAGTCTGTTAGCAGCAAAGAATTTAGAACTGAGGTCTCCTGGCCTAGCGAGCTTCGCCACACTGTCTCCAACATTCCTGCATGCTGCATGTTTTAACGTTTGACTCTTTTTTTCTTTTGAGTGAATATAGATGGTTTTAGTTTTTGTGAGTCAAGGTGAAGTTTCCCACGGTCCCTAACCCTAAATGTTTCCCATTCTCTCACGTCTTGAGCAGATTTGGGTGGAACTAAAAGGAGACTTCAGGGGAATCACTGAATTGAGAGGTAGGTTAGGGAGAGAGTCAACCTAAGCAGCAGAAGAGGTTGTAGGTCGCCATGGAGATGATGTAACATGAGGAAGGAGGCACTGAGGAGGACCCACGTGAAATGATTTCAACAGCATCTTTGGGCCCTGGGTCGTTGGACCAGCGTAAGTATTTCTTATTCAGTAACAAACTCTGAGTATACTTACAGCCTGATTACTGTATGCAATATAGGAATTACAGAAGAGCATTGTTTTCTACCCGGTCCCCGAACAGGCCACAGCAAAGATAAACACAGAGGCACACACATTAAAGATCTAGTCGTTAAGTCACAGCTAAGGTAACGTATCTGACCTTCCCAGAAACCAGAGTTTGAAATTACGGTCAAATCTCCCAATTGGCTTGACAACTAAGATACCTTGGTTTTAATTTTTACACAAAAGAAGTGGCTTGGAATAACCAGCTATTGATTGATCCTTTAAAGAAAACTGTCCTGATTCTCTGTCCCTACCGGATAAGGGAAATAAACCTCTTTCTTCTCTTGAGCCCATCAGAACACTTAATGCATTTTATCGAGTATGTACTGTCCACGCTGCCACTGAAACTCAGATCTTTAAAAGACATTGTAAGCTGGGCACAGTGGCAATGCCTTTGATCCTATCCCTGAGGAGGCAGAAGGCAGGTGGCCAGCCTGGTCTACGCAGTGCGTTTCAGGACAGCCCCAGTTATAAAGTAAGACCCTCTCTCAAAAGAACAAACAAGCAAGCGAACCAACCAACAACAACAAAAAAGAAATGATGATTTTATCCTCTGGCAACAGCTACACTGAGAATTTGGAAGTGTTGTTGGGGTCTGTGAATCTCTGAAGAACGATAAATCACTTTGCAAATGCAAAGAGCGTATATATTCCTGCATGCAGGGGCCTAATTCCACCGAGACAGAAGGACACCGACTAAATTAGCAGATTCAGTCTTAAAGCAAAAAGAGGAACATCGGGGAGGGGTAGGTGAGCCATATCTTGATTGGTGGGTTCTATCTCTGAGGATCTGGGTGATACTATGATTCACACTTGCTTCATGTTAAGAAGGGGTAGCTCTTGACCTCTTGGCTGCAAGCTTGGCTAACTGTCCTTTCGCAAGCTGGGGAGGGGTACCTCTTGATGTAAGCCTGCAGTTGTTCCAGTAACTGACTTGCCCAGTTCTGAGAAGTAGAAACGCAGGCCTGGTCTCCTGAGCTACTAGTTGCAGCCTGTTAAGGAGTGAGCCTCACTCAGGCCAATTCACTCCTTTCGGTGTTTGCTATAGTGGACTTTCCTGATACCGGTGCCATTCTACTAATCTGGGCATTTCTCAGCAGCTTTACTGGTAGAGCAGTACCACCGTGGTCAAGGCCCAGTGACATGCACAGAATACAAACATCTGTGCAAACGTGGCACCCGTTTCTTTCCACTTTCCATTCTTACCTGTAGAAGTCTGGTTCTTCCTCCCAGACCTGTGCTCTCAGAAATAAGACTCAGATTCAAAATATATTTACAAATACCTGGGCCATACAGCAAGACGCTTCTCTGTCTAGATCATAACTTAAAATAACCCGGTTGTTTCAACCTCCAATCTGCCCCATGGCTGGTTACCTGTGCTCAGGTACCCTGGGTTCAACTCGTCACATCTTCCCAGGTGAGTTTCCGTGCCCGGCTCTATCCCAGAATTGTTTCTGCCTCCCGGATGTCCCGCCTTCTATTCTACCCCTTCCTATATGCCACAGGTTTCTTAAATTGACAGGTGACACATCCAAACAATGCACAAGACATTCTCTCTACACTTACCAGCCAACATCTAGGCTGGTTCACCGTACAGAAGAACGGCAGAGGGTAAAAGTTGCAGACTTTGTCTCAGACAGACCCAATCCCCTACTCTCAATGTTCTCTCTCTCTCTCTCTCTCTCTCTCTCTCTCTCTCTCTCTCTCTCTCTCTCTCTCCTCCCCTTTCTTTGTGTGAATGTGTGTGTGTGTGTATGTGTGTGTGTGTGTGTGTGTATGTGTGTGTGTCCAGAGTGTGTGAATGAGTGCACACATACGTGGGCATGTGTTTGTGGAGGTCAGACATTGACATCAGATATCTTCCTTAATCATCACCCACCTCATTTTGAGACAGGGCCTCTCACTGAACCTGGAACTCACCCATCCAGCTACGATGGCCAGACAACAACCTCCGGGCATCCTCCTGTCTCTGCCTCCCCAGCACAGGCATTGCAGATGCATGCAAAAGAAACTCAAAAGTCATAGGTGGAGGGTCATAAAGGATTTACTAATGCACTTCCTTAGGAGACATCAAATTACACAAAGTAAAACTTAGCTAAGGAAATGCTGCCCCCCGCCAAGTACCCCGAAGATAAGTAGCGAGCTAACCAGGCCTGTTAAAGATAAGGGTAATTATGATGTAAACGTCTGCTAAGCAGAACTAGCTAGCGGTTAGGCTCATCCCTAAAGAACACGCCTCTAACAGGCAGCTCGAGGGCCAGCACAGGGTCACAACCCAGTGCACGTTAAATCCTAGCCTGATAGAAAGCCCTCAGCTCTCTTCTTGAGAAAAGCACAATTCTGCCAGATGGGCAAGATTCTTCAGATAGAATGCTAGCGATAACTTTGCTGTGTAAATCTCCCATCTGCACTGGCCAGACTTGTAGTCTCCTGCCTTTGTTTAAATTGTCCAACGTGAGGCCAGAACCTAAAAGAGATTCAGGACAACCAGTGTCTCTCTCTCTCTCTCTCTCTCTCTCTCTCTCTCTCTCTGTGTGTGTGTGTGTGTGTGTGTGTGTGTGTGTGTGTGTGTGTGTGTGTGTGTGAGAGAGAGAGAGAGAGAGAGAGAGAGAGGCATAAGCCTAAGGAGTTGGTAAAATCTTCTATTTGTGACCAGCTCCTCTTTGAACATTAGCCAGAGCCAGACAAGCAATATTAAAGAGTTTCCCCTTCACCTCTGAGTGAACGATTTCGTACTGGCTAAGCATATTATTTCTATACTCACTACACGCGTCTTTTTACATGAGCCTCAGAGATCTGGACTTAGTCCCTCATGCTTGTATAACAAGCACTTTGCAGGCTCCCAAACTTCTTTAGTGGTACAAGTTTAGGCATTACCTTAGTTTCGGAGCAAAGCCCCAGCTCTAACAATGCTGAGGAGTTAGGCTTAACTGTTCGTTTCAATATTCCGGTTACAGAAATAAGTAGTGTCGAAGGGCAGAGAGATGAGAGTCGACAGACCAGACACCTGGGGAGAGGAACAGATAGAGGTCAGGGACTCCTAAGTCTGAGGTTTGGGTTTGAACAGAGAAAGAGCTGGGGCAAGAAGCAAGCGGTGCGCGTCGTCAGGCAGGCTCAGTCAAGTCTGGTCCATCACTGTCTAAATTCTGAGTCTGCATGGTGGCACAAAGAGGTTCTTACTGCTTGGGACAGTCAGTCTCTATAAGATGACAGCTTTTGCTCAGGGTTAGTCTAGTCATCGGGTGACCTGTCTGCAAACTTCTGCTTTTCCTTGGACCCTACAGGGTTAGGAGTGACTACAGACTTCTATGTCCCCTTGGGAGCATCTGTGTATGCAGCAGGACAGTGTGAGAGCTGACGAGGGAACGACTCAGGCAATCTCATGTACCTGTGCGTGCGTGGCGTGCGTGCGTGCGTGACGTGCGTGCGTGGCGTGCATGAACATAGGAGTCAGATCCCAAATGCAGGTAGGGTGCTAGGGTTTTCTCCCCACTTAGTTCAGCCTAAGTTGCAGTTGTCAAGGTGATCCTGGAATGGAGCTGGACTGGGAGAGCGTAGGGCTGTGTTGGGATAGTGAGGGAGATGGAGGAAGGAGGGATGAAGGGAGGAATAGGAAAGGGACAAAAGCAAAAGGCATAGGAGTGACATACAGAGAGTCTCCATGTGGAAGAGTGAGCAATGATGGGGCAGTGACGAAAGGTGCTCCCACAGCCCCTCAAGCGTAGCCCGGGGAAGAGCAGTGTAGGCATGCGCTGTAAGCAGCTCAGAAACAAAGCCAATGGAGTCATAGTTTGCGTTTTAACACAAGGAGCAGGGGACTCCTGGATCTGTTAACGCTGCAGAGATTGTGGTGAGTTTCTCTGCAGATTCAAGTCAGGTGTTATCTGCGAATCAACGGGCCAGTTTCCGAGCTGTGTCTCTTACGGTAACGCTCTGATTGGGATGGACGTTCTGCGAGACTCGGGCTGTGGGCTCCTCAGAGCTTCTCAGAACTTCTCACCATGCTCGAAGCTACTGTTGGGGAACCAGGGGGTGAGAAGTTGCCGCTCCTTAGCTGTTAAGAAACAGGAAGAGGATTAGGGTTGTCCTCGTAGACAGGTCTGGTCAGTAAGGCAGGCACCCTGCCCTGGTGACCTTCTTCTCGCTCTTCAGCTCCTCCTGGTGCCCAACTTTGCCTCTAAACAATACAGACTCTTGTTTGTGCCCTGCGTTTTGTTCTTTCTTGCAAACAGGTAGGAAGGCACAGTGGGGAAGCCACTTCACCTCCCTGTTCCCAATTCCTTGACATGAAATACAGGCTTAGAATCACAATGTTAGGTGCCCATGGTCCCCAGGACAGTGAGGACTTCTGGTGACTTGGATTCTATTTCTAAGTAGCCAGCCAGGAGAGGGAAGTGAGAAGCTGCATGCAAAATAAGAAACCAGGGGCCTGGGGGCTGGGGATTTAGCTCAGCGGTAGAGCGCTTGCCTAGGAAGCGCAAGGCCCTGGGTTCGGTCCCCAGCTCCGCGGGGGCGGGGGGGGGGACCAGGGGCCTGGGAAAACACTTGCTCTCTTAACAAAGTCAATTGCTACTCTGTTCTGCCAGTAAGCGTGAGTGAATGCCCAGGATGGCCCATAATCAATCAATCTCTCTCTCTCTCTCTCTCTCTCTCTCTCTCTCTCTCCTCCTCCCTCCCTCTCCTCCCCTTCCCTCTTCCTCCCTCCCTTCCATCCTTTCTGCCTGTCTTATCATTCTCCTCCTCCTCCTCATTATTATTTAGAAAGTGGAAAGTTTTATGCTAACTTTTAAACGTTGACAGTGTAGGTTGATGGTATTGTGAACTATAACGTGGCAGCGGCAGAGGTAAGCGGGCACCTTGTGTGGCCATGCCAGGGTGTCCCCCTGAGAAAGACGCCATTCGACAGAGCTAGTATAAAGAAGGTTTACCGTGGGGGAAAGGAAGAGGAGTGAAGACCCGGAAAAGGGGAGAGACAGACTGAGCCATGAGAGGGGGAGAAAGTGAGGACAGAGAAGGACAGAAAGCAAGACGGAAAGAGAAAGAGAGGCCAGTGGGGGATACCTTGGAAGAGGGGGGGAGGAGCAGGGGCTGGGGTAGCAAGCAGTTCTCTTATACACTTCCAGGTCACCCACCCCTGGAGCCGCACAGGTAGTAATGGCGGCAGATGATGACGCAAGCTGTTGCTAGGTCGCTGTTGGGAGGAGCCAAGCGGAATTTTCTTTAAGCCGACAGCTGGAACCTTAAGCCCATAGGCTGTGAGGGTCCAACATCTTTCGTAGGTCTTCCAAAAGAGAAGAATTGAAGTCCTTGTTAATGGCACTTGAACTTGCGGCGTGCGCCACTGTGGCAAGCCCTGGTGATTCCTGCTCAAGGGAAGAAAGTATGACGGTGATTTACCCTCCATGATGGGCACAGTTTGGATGCAAGGTCGTCCCACTCTCCACAAATCAATATAGAGCTTTAGCTCTATTGTCTCTGCGGTGTTAGGGATCAAACCCAGGGTCTCATGGATGTAAGGCCCACCAAACGAACTCTGTTCTCAGCCACAACGTCGTAGAAAAATGCAAAAGCATCCAGCAAGTCACACGGTGATGTGAAAACAGCCTTCATAATTAGTTGATTAATCATTGTCAGCCTCTTGTCTTGTGCTGATATCCGAGTAAGACACGCTCAGGGTATTGATTACCTCCAAGCCAGGAATCCTTTGTAGCCACCACCCGAAGGGCACATTGACCAGAAGCCCACCTCGAGTTACTGCCTTTTGCAAAGTGATAACCAGTTGCACAGGCAGCTGTAACCCAAGCTCATCTGCCTATGGGTGGCGGGCGGTTCCTCCTGCGCCGCTGTAGCTGGATTGCTTTCAGTCTTAATGGAAATCTTTCTGAGACAGAAACCTAATTCCATTTAGGTAATAATATGCCCACTCAACCTTTCTTCCCGGAACCAGCCAGAACTTCGAACGTTTGGGGGTTTAGGAAGAACTGGCAGAGATTGCTCTCTGAATGCAGGGCTTAGAAAGACTTGCAACTTTACGCCATTCTGGGGACTTTTCCCTATTGAAAGGCAGTGTCTTAAGTCCAGCGTACTGAAACTCAGGAATGGGAAGAGTTTACATGCCAGTCTTAAGCCAAGACTGTTGCCATTGTTCCAGCCTCCACTCCACTCTACTCTACTCTACTCTACTCTACTCTACTCTACTCTACTCTTCTCTTCTCTTCTCTTCTCTTCTCTCTCTCTCTCTCTCTCTCTCTCTCTCTCTCTCTCTCTTTCTTTCTTTTTATTAACCTGGACCCCTGGGAGCTCCCAGAGATTAAGCCACCAACCAAAGAGCATACACAGGCTGGTCCGAGGCCTCTGACACATATGTAGCAGAGGGCTGTCACATCTGGCCTCAGTGGGAGAGGATGCAGTTAATCCTGCAGAGACTTGATGCACCAGGGTGTGTGTGTGGGAGGGGCCGCCCTCTCAGAGACAAAGGGAAAAGGGGAGGAACTCTTTGAGGAACTCTTTATTTATTAATTAAATAAAAATTAATTAATTAATTTAAAATTAACTGAAATATAATCACATCAATCTCTCTAACACTTCCTGTGCCCTTTCTCTCCAATCTCTTCCATGCCCTGCCCCCGAATTCATGGCCTCCTTTTCTTTGGTTATTATTGTTACATATACATGCAAAATTACATAAGTGCAACCTGCTGGATCTGTCGAATGTTACTTGTACATGCGTGATTTCAGGGCTGTGTGTCTTATGACCAATCAGAAGCTCATCGCTGGAGAAGATTAATTGATCCTGGCTCAGAACTTATTAGTGGCTTGTGTGTGTGTGTGTGTGTGAGAGAGAGAGAGAGAGAGAGAGAGAGAGAGAGAGAGAGAGAGAGAGAGAGAGAGAAGTGAGGCAACAGCGGTGAGGATGTCAGTGGAGGTCAGATGTCTGTGGAGTTCTAATCCCCTGAAGCTTGAGTTACAACTGGTTATGAGCAACCTGCTGTAGGTGGTGGACACCAAACTCCAGTTTTCTGTAGGAGCAGCAAGCTCTCCTAAATGCTGAGCAACTCCTCTATAGAAATAATTTAAGGGGAAAAGAAATGGGTTCTAAGCCTAGGACAGACATTTTTCCTTCTGCCAGCTCACAAAGTCCTACCTCTCTAAAGTCAAAGGGACACTAACTGACCCTTTACTGTGATTGGCAGGATACTGGGGAAACCTGGGGCTCTGATGGTGTGTTAGCTTTTGTAACTGCAAGAAACTGTCTGGGCTAACCAGTCGCTTTAAAAAGAGGAAAGTTCCTCTGGGTTCACAGCCTTCTAGTCCAGGGTATTTCGGTCCTGTGGGTTTATGTGTGTGGTGAGACACAACAAGAATACATGGTGGGGAAGCTGATGACTTTGTGGTGACTGAGAAACGAAACAGAGAGAAAGGAGAGTCAGGGTCCTGACATCCTCTTCTGTGAGGGTCCTGCAAGCCTCACTTCTGACACAACCCAGAAAACCACCCAGTGAAACAACCCAGGGAGAGTCAATATTGAATCTCAGTTCAATACGACTTAGCTGCCGGCACTGGTTCAGACGTCTGGACTCTGACACTGGGTGGTTTATTCTAGCCATATTTAAGCACAGCACCATTTTGGTAAAAAGGTTTCCTGGTGACAATTAACTCGGTCATGAGGGCACAACAGAGCTTAAGGCTTGTTTCCACTGAAACTCTTTACCAAGTGCATACGGTTTCTTCTATAAAGGTGGGTTCTGTTGACTTAGAAACAATGTTTCAGTTAAGGGTCTAGGGGGAATGGCACCAGTAAACATCACGGCTGTGGGAGTCAGGATTGGCCTGGCCCTAAGATAACACAGAAGTCACATAGGCTGCTCTAAGTATAAGTACCATCCTTCATGAAGATGGGTTTTACGTTCATGATTTGTTTTTGGGGGGGGGGGTGTAATCTTGGACAAAGAAACAATACTCTGGGGTATTCAGATGAAGCCTGGCTCTATGGATAGCAAAAGGTCAGCAGGTTGTAAAGTACACCCTTCCCCAGCATTCTGGGTGGAAGTCAGGTAGACATCTCCTTCTTTTCAAGAGACAAGCATGTGTCTTTAACCATCGGGTTTTCCTAATGAGTTTATATGGTAAAACCAGCATCCCATTAAGGAGGTGGGGAGAGACAGAGAGACAGAGAGAGAGAGAGAAATAGAGAAAGACAGAGACAGACATACAGAGAGTGAGAGAGACAGAAAGACAGAGAGAGACAGAGACAGAGAGAGACACACAGAGAGACAGTCAAAGACAGAGTCAGAGAGAGACATACAGAGACAGAAACAGAAACAGAGAGACACACATAGAGACAGAGTCAAAGACAGTGTCAGAGAGAGACATAGTCAGAGAGAGATAAATGAGAGAGAGAGCGAGAGAGAGAGAGAGAACACATGGGTCTTGAGATCTCAAAGCTTGCCCCAAATGACAAACTCTATCAACACGTCCATACTTCCTAATCCTTTCCAAGTAGTTTCAACAACCAGGGACCAAAAAGTCAAACATAGGCCTATGAGCCTTTACTGGCCATTTTCATTCAAACCATCACAGATGCTGACAGGAGCCCCAGTAAAGCAGAGAGAAACACAGGAAGACCTGTGTCCTACCCATGTTCATCAAACTCCCAGTCACCACACTAGTCCGTCATTCCTTGGGGTGAGCAGTTAGCCAAGGATTGCCATGTAGGAGAGGAAATTAACATGAAAAGCAGAGATTGAAAAAAAAGGGGGAAAAATCTAAGCAAAAGAAAACCTTTTAAAGACCTTAATAGCGTCACACGGAAGAAAAGACTTCACATTGCTGTACAAAGAAGAGATCAAGGCAGGAGGACCAGGAGCCTAAGAGCTCAGGAGGTCTGGTGTCTACACTACTCAGCCATCTGTGGTGGCACTGAGACTGTGCTCTGGCCTGGGCAGCACGAAGACGCCACCTCGTGAAATGGGAAAGGAGGAATTGAAAAGAATTTGAAGATCTAAAACAGAGCTGCAGAAAGAACAGATTCAGTAAAAGAGCCGAAAGGGGTCAGATTTAGTAATATATAAAATTCAGGACACTGTTTAATACAAATCGCGTGTGACAATGTGAACGTAGAACGCACATGCACACATATACGCGAAGCTTTAAGAACTCTCAGAAAGCTTTTGTTGGATGTATTCCATGGATGTATGTGAGGAAGCCAAGAAAGAAGGGGAGGGACTCAGAGACAGGAACAAATAGAGGGTAGGTAGACAGATAGAGAGATATGAGATAAGGAGAATAAAAAAAATATATATATATATATTGTATATATAATATATCCATGCACATATGTACATATCTATAAATATCCATATATATGTATGTATACATGTTACATATATGGAGAAAGAAAGAGAAGGGAGCAAGAGGAGGAGGAAAGGGGAAAGTTGTGTTGTGTTTGCTAGTTTTATGTCAACTTGACACTAGCTAGGGTCATTGGAGAGGAGGAAGCCTCAACTGAGCAAATTCCTTAAGATCAGGCTGTAGGCAAGCCTCTGGGGCATTTTCTGAGTGCCCAGCCCATTGTGGGTGGGACTATCCCTGGGCTGGAGATCCTTGGTTCCGTAAGAAAGCAGGCCGGGCAAGCCACAAGGAGCAAGCCAGTAAGCAGCACCCCTCCATGGCCTCTACATCATCTCCTGCTTCCTGCCCTATTTGAGTTCCTGTCCTGAGTTCCTTCAATGATGAACAGTGCTGTGGAAGTGTAAGCCGAATAAATCCTTTACTCCCAGGATGCTTTGAGCATGGTGCACCATCAGAGCAATAGTGACCCTCACTAAGCAAGGATAGAGAAAGATAGGAGAGGGAGAGGGGGGAGGGAAGGAGGGGGAGGGGAGGGGAGGGAGGAGGGGGAGGGAGAAGGGGAGGAGACGGGAGGGGGAGGGAAGGAGAGGGAGGGGGGAAGGGGAGGGGAAAGGGGGAGGGGGAGAGGCTTGTGGAATGTCTTGTAGCCTTGGTGAGATTACTGGTTTAGCTTCTGTTCTCCCAATAAGAAACCCGTTCAGCAAGCCCCTGAGATTCCTGGAATGCCTTCCCATGCTAATGAGACATCTCAGCACCTTAGCCTTCAGCCCACCCTGGGTATTCCTACTCACTTCCCTAAAACTAGGTAACCCTTGATTCGCCCTGAATAAAGTTGATCTGTCTCCCCAGAGCTAGCTAATCTCTGAGTGTCGTCATTTCCGTTGTTCTCACGGTCCATCTGAAACCCTGTTCCGGAGAGAAGGCACGACTCACAGTCGTGGAGCCTTCGGACCAGTGGTTCTCAACCTTACTAACACTGCGACCCCTTAGTACAGTTCCTCATGTTCTGGTAACCTCCCCTAACTATATAACTATTTCATTGCTACTTTATACCTGTAATCTGCTCCGGTTATGAATCATAATGTAAATATCCGGTATGCAGTATATCTGATATATGACTCCCTGAAGGGGTCGTGACCCACAGGTCGAGAAGCGCTGCCTTGGAGGGTGGCGCTTTCCTGTCCCCGGAGGGAGTATGTCACTGGGGGCAGGCATTGAGAGTTTATAGCCTCAGCCCCACACCCAGTTCACTCTCAGGCTGCTATGGCTGGATGGAAATCTGACCTCTCAGCCTACTGCTCTACCCCCTGCAGTCATGCCTTCCCCCCCACCCCCCCTGCGCCGCACTCTCTCCAGAACCACGGGCCAGACAGAACGATTTTTTAAAGTTATCTTTGATCATATTTAATCACAGCCACAGAAAAATAAGTAAAGCAGGAGGAGGGTAGATATCTTGTAGATGAGATAAACAGAGATTATAGGCTGACAAGACAAGCAGTATAGCAGCAGGTCAAGAGAGGAATTAGCCCCGACTGCGTCCGGGTAGAGCATTTGGTGCTTGAAGCACTGAATGAGGTTTTTATTATGTCAGAGTTTGGGTATGTCTTAGTTACTTTTCTATCGCTGTGAAGAGACACCGTGATTAAGCACGGTTTATTTAGGGCTCACAGTTTCCGAGGGTGAACCATCATGGCCCGGAGCATCGTGGCAGCAGGCAGGCGTGGTTCTGTTATCAAGAGCTTACATCTTGATCCCTAGGCAAGAGGCAGAGAGAGCACTGGCTTTTTGAAACCTCAAAGCCTCTCCCAGTGACACATGATACTAAAAATGATAAGGTATCTATATGATATTAAAATAGTAATATCAGAAAATAGCCATGTAAGTGTATAATTAAGAAGCAGAAATGCGAATGGCTACAGAGGAGGACTAATATTTTGTTTTTCTTTATTCCATTTATTCTTATTTTTGTACATTGGGGTTCTGCCTGCAAGGGTGTCTGTGTGAGGGTGTTCGGTCTCCTAGAATTGGAGTTACAGTTGTGAACTGCCATGTGGGTGCTGGGAAATGAACTCGGCTCTTTGGGAAAACAGACAGTGCTCTTCTTAACCGCTGAGCCGGACAGATATTTTGTATGTTAAGTTTCCTGAAAACATTTGGCTCGTTCAGGCGCCTGTAACCATGGTTACTGAACTGGATGAATGTCAGCTTCGGACTGGTTCAGACTGGCCTGGACAACACTATAACACTGCCTCTACACAAATAAATGTATACTGCTTACCTTAATAAAATATATTTAATATTTTAAAGGGTACAAATCTTAGAGGCAAAATATAATGACATTCTAGACCATGCAGGATTTATTCTCGGGATGAGCAGTAGCAGAAAACTTGTTATATAATATACAATATACACAATATAAAATATACAGCATATACAATATACAATATAATCAGAGCACTAAATATACAAGATATGTGCTGCAATTTTATTATAATTTGTTGATAAAATTAAATTTTTAATGTTAATTTTTTTAAATTAAACCTGGGGGTGGGTGGTGTCAGGAGCTCCCTATCTGGCCCAAGCTGCCTTCATATTCACTATATAGTCTAGGCTTGCCTTGAACCCAAAATCCTCCTGCCTCAGCTCCCCAAATGCTGAGTGTACCCATGCCCAGTGATTAGCTTTGTATGAATGCATATGTGTGTGCTTGCATGGCTGCATTGTATGAGTGTACATGCGTGTATTTGCATGACTGTGATGGCATGTGTGTTGTATGATTGTGTATGTGTATGTATGCATGTGTTTGCATGGCCGTGGAGCCACAGTGTGAATGGGAGCATTGGGAAACCCCAAAAGATGACGTTAAATTTCTTACATCTCCACTGTATTTGTTGAGTCCAAATCTCTCTCTGAACCCAGACAGCAGCTTGTTTACGTAGGTAGCTTCCCTGGGGTCCTCCAGTCCTCTGGTCCCCCCGCATCTACCATCCAAATGCTGGGATTGCAGGTAGTTCTCATGCTTGTCTGACTTTTATGTAGAATCTAAACTCTGGTCCTCTGACCGGCAGGGTAAGCATTTTAGCCACCCAGCCATCTGTGAAGCCCCATGAAACACTCCTCTTGAGGCCAGGGAGTATACTTAGGTTTTCTTGGCCAGATAATATGTATGGTTGCTCCCTCCCCCCCCACCCCTTTTCTTTCTATATAAAACTATATATATAGTCCTCCTGCCTCATCTTCCCAAGTCCTGAGATAACATCTCACAGACAACTGTCACTACAATCTCTCGCTATGATGCAAATCTGGCCTGCGTCATCTCCTTCAACCTCCTAATTCATGAAGGAGTTTGGTTCCGGATGTCAGGTGTTAAAGATATCCAGGGGATGGAAACAATCTGCCTAGAATGTTTACAACTGAGGCCTTTGAGGGTGGTTAGGATCAAATAGTGTCACCAGAGTAGGGCCCTCGAGATTGGTTCCTGGTATCTTTATAAGAAGAAGGAGATGGACCAGGCACATAGACATAGATATACTCTTCTGTCTCTGGCTTTATGATGTCCTATGTCATCTTGAGGTTTCTATCAGCCAGAAGGACATTACCAGGCATGGCCCCTAGACCTTTCACCTTCAGAACTGTGAAGTAAAATAAACCTCTATTCTTTTTAAAGACACCTTCCTCAAACAATTTGTTATAGTAACAAAAATCTGACAGACACAAAACTATTAGTGCTATCTAGATGCCAGGCACCTCAGGAGACGTTCACAATGACCTTATGCTAGCTTTATGAAACACCCACCCCAGGGCTTTGAGATGAACTCCCTTCTTGCCTATATAAGGAAGGGAATTTATTTCCCCCATTCCCTACTGCCTTTAGGATCATGGCTGAGGGTCAAAGAACAGAGAGATTGAAATCATACAAGAATGTAATATGAATTACATGACACAGGAAGCATCATCTGCAAATAAAGGCATAAAGAAAAGGGTTGATGTGTGCCAATTTAGGCTTGTCTTGATAAAATAGACAGTTGTGAGAGGTATGATTGGACCATGGGCTATGGAGTCCATAGTGATGACTTGAGTTGAACTTGGTAAGTGGCCAGTGTCTATACTCAGGTATTGTGTTCCATTCCTCTTAGACAACAGCGTGCCTCTTGGACGAGAGTGTTAGGACCCTCTAGACAGGATAAGAAAGTTCTTCTAGGTTTTGGGATCTGCTTTTGGGGAGAAGTGGGAGTGGGGTAAGAATGAGCTCCCTGCTTTCGCTGTTTGTGTTTGGGGTGACACCTCATGAATTCTACCAGCTGGAGATGGCTTCTCCCGAAGTTTTCCCTGTTCCTCATTCCTCAGAGAATTGTACCTGCCACCTCTCCATCATGAGACCCTGAGCCGTGCCTGCCTCAGCTCTTCCACCACATCGTCCCTCTTTTATTTTCTCTCTTATCAATTCCTTGATTGTTTTTATTTATGATCCACCTCCTTTCATTGGCACAAAAGCCAGGATTGTGTTGTTGTTCATCTGTTACTAGAACTTTCCGGTGCGTAGTTACAGCCCATTGTTTAGTCAAAAGGAGCAAACAAAACCTTTTGAGAGCCAAGCCTCACTTTGGAGGGAATTGCAGAATTTGGTGAGATTAGAACTATTTGATTCTGCAGTGTGCCGGGCATTATCCACGAATCAGGACTGTTTAAATGCAGGAGAAAACAGGCAGAGACGCAAAGAGCCAGGAGTTGGGAACTGTGGGAAGGATGCAGAGGGGACCGGAAGGATGTAGAAGGGATCGGAACCGGAAGTGCTTAGGCCATGGTGTGGAGGGGGCAGGAACCGAAAGTGCCTGGGCCATGGTGTGGAGGGGAACCGGGAAGAATGTGCAAGGGACCGGAACCGGAAGTGCCTGGGCCATGACAACACTTCCTTTAGCAAAGGATACTGTCTGCTGACATGGGTGACTCTGGAAGATGGTCACTTTGGCACCACTGGAGATAGACTCTGCTGACAAACTCCGAAGGCCTCAGCACTGGGAAGCTGGATTAATTGCTAAAATGAAGAGTGTTCCTTGAAAAGAGAATTTCCAACAACCCAAACCCAGATGGTTTCCGGATGGAACTAGAACAGGCCTTCCACTTGTAGAGGACTACCAAAATGGCAAGACTGATGTCAAGATGCAGGGCCAAGGGGGAGTGTGGGTAATAGTCGGGTGCAAGCCAGTACCCAGACAGACCCCAGGGCAAAAAGAAGACACAAAACCATATCTCGTTTTACTCCATAAACAGACGCACTTTGGTTGAAAACACTGTCTGCCAGAGAGAGCATTTGCTTCCAGGAGAAATTAAACATTTCCTCTTGGGCACCTGTTTCTAACAGACAGACTGGAGTGTTGACTGGGTTGCAACAATATGTAATTTCTGTTAGTTGATGTTAGTCCACATGCCCTGGCCAGCGGGGCTTATCTCTTATTTAAACACGGAAAGAAAGCGGCTTAATGGTTCAGTTCGCGAGGCCGTGCACACACAGGCAGGTGCTCCGTCACGGTTTGCAGCACAGTGCCCACATAAGAAAGAAAAGGAAACACAAAATCGTTTTAAACCAATAAGCAGACTTTACTCAGTGAGCAACTGGCCAGATGCTGGACTCCGTTCAACTTATTTCCACAACCAGCAGTAGCGGAAGTTACCCTAGAATAAGGTA
Organism: Rattus rattus; assembly: GCF_011064425.1. Lineage (NCBI taxonomy): Eukaryota > Metazoa > Chordata > Mammalia > Rodentia > Muridae > Rattus > Rattus rattus. The sequence goes on from NC_046171.1 coordinate 43,530,066, forward strand.
TTCTCTCTCTGCTTGGGATGTCCCTGTTGGACGCCATCAAATCAGATGAGGATGTGCGGCCTTCCGTACAGCCCCAGCTGTGGGGGCCAAAAGAGAGAGGGTAGCAGCTGAGGTCTGGGTCAGGGGTAGTGAAACTCTTAATGGTTTTTAGCAAAGGTCTTTAGGGCCAAGAATATTTGGACCTATGAAGTGCTCTCCTCTCCCCTCCCCCTTCCCTCCACTCCCCTCCCCTCCTCCTCTCCTCTCTTCTTCTTCTCATTGAAGACATATGCTGCCAGCCCCATTCAAAGGCCAGCCTCTTACATGTGTTCTATATCAGGAATCGATAGGAGAGAGCTAAATAGAGTGTTCCTCAGGTACTTGACGTCTTTTCCCGAGCACCTGTGTTAGGAAAACTGCTCCAAACCCATGTGTCCATTTGCACAGCGTTGGAGAAGGCTGTGGTCTTGGTGTAATAGTTCTAAACAGATTAATTAGGTTGATAGGTAAAGGCTTAGTCACAACTGGATCACAGAGATTGGCTTTGCTGGTTTATGTGTCTGTCTGTTTTGCGACCGCGTCCCACTTTGTAACCCAAGCTGACCTCCACGTCTCCATCATCACCTCACCCTCAAGAGTGCTGAGATCAGAGGCACGCACCAGCACCACCCCTGGATGAGTTAGATCTTGAACTAAGACTTAACGTTAGGTGCCCCTCCTGGCCGGAGTCAAGGGTGAATTTCCCTGGATACACCACGCAGACCAATCCTGAGGTCTCATGTCCTTGCTTGTTTATGACCTTGAAGTACAGTTTGTATCCTACCAAACTGATTTTACTAACTTCTAAAGGGTCACAATTTCTAGTTTGAAAAAAAATCACCAGACTCTATCTGAAGTAAACACATTACAATTCTTACGCTCCTGTACCCAGAGATCTCTGCTCCGTATTTTGCATGGTGAGCATAGCGCAAAGCGGTGCTGGCCCAGGCTCAGACTGTCTGTCTTTCAGGGGACGTCAGCACCCAGTGCTGTCATACACCGTGAAGTATGAGCCTGTAGTTGGTTTCAGAGTGTGAGCCCCATTTCATAGTCTAATCTTGCTCTCCTGCAGCCATAGTCTAGGTCTGTGTTAGACCTGGTCAGGGTCACAGTGAGCTCTCAGATAGTTGGGAGCTGTGGCTTGGTGTCCCACAACACCTGCACTACAGGTGAAAAGGGAAAAAAGCCCTTTCCTATTTTCTCCTGGGCCCATGGCTGGGGGCCTAGCACCAGGGACAGATCAGTAAGAGAAAGGAAACCAATTTATCTAAAGGGTTTCATGCGACTCAGGAGCCTTCACAAATAAAGACCCAACGGGGAAAAAAGAAAATGTTTCTGAAACAGGGCCTCACCGTTTAATCCAACTGTCCTCAAACTTGCCATCCGCTTGCCTCTGCTTGGCAAGTGCTGGGATCGTAGGTTTGCGTCACCGTGCAGGCTTTTATGCTAGGTGTGATGGGGGGGAGGGGGCATCACGGAGAAGTGGGGCTGATATGTACTGGGAATGAAGTTAGGGCAGGAATCGGCAAGCCCTGCATGTTTGAATCGTCCTCCGAATCCCTGTGTCTTGAGAGACGAGGACATTTCTTCCCTGGGGTGTAGGAATGCACTTCTTGAATCAAAAGTTTAGAGCCTTCTTCGGGGAACAGAACAACCAGCTAGGTGAGCCACCTTCCTGCCTATCTGTTCTCAAGAGTGCCAGGCTGACATATCTTAGGGTAATGAGTTCCGACCATGAGAAAAACAGGCAGGGGCTATGCCGGGGACTCCCCAGTGGTGCTCTGCCCTGTGGCCTCATGATTAGTGTAGGATATGCTGATGTAGCTACTTGAGACCATCTGGGGCAACGAGGAGACATTCCCCTTTGCAACGTTCTTTGGGTACCAGACCCTGAGCCTAAAAGTCTTGGCCTTGAACAGTCAGGGCCTCCTCTCCCTCTCCCAGCACGTAAAAGGCACATCCAGAGATTTTTCTTTTAAACTAGCAATCAAACGTGGTATTTTGCAAGGCACTGTGGCTTTTCAGAGGGTCTAGCATGCCTCTGTTTTCTGCTCCTCCTCACCTTTTTTTCCCCTCGACTCACTTGATTTTGTCCTGAGCATTTTTCACTGTGGTGGTCTTCATTGTTGTTCTTCGGAGTCATATCTGAAATGTAAACTACAATCTTGTTTGGGAAATTAAAAAGGAAACCCAAGGGCAGGAAATGGGTCCTGGGAAGCCACAGGGGGGACAATGGGTGCTGGAGGGACTAGAGTCCACTCAGAGTGGCAAATGATTTGAAGCAATTTCGAGACTGGAAAGAAAAAGGAAAAAAAAAAAAAAGTAACTTTCACTTCCCTAAATGATTTTAACCGTTCAGATGGTCATTGCTCCCCCGGTGTTTGTAAGAGTATGAAATGAAAGTGAGCGGCTGTGCAGGCTCTCAAAGTCTTCAAAAGCCATTAAACCTACAAAGCCTGCATGGGTTTTACCTGAGGTAATGAGTCCTGACCTGATAATGTTGTCATCCTCAAAAGCGTGGAAAAGGGGTTTGCCAGTCAAGATAACGACTCTCAAGACCCTTGGGCACCTGTTGCTATCTGCTGGCTCTCTGGGTAGACGCTGGCCTCAGTTTCTCCTCATGTGGGGTTGTGCTGACTCCACACTGCTGCTGTTAGGGAGTTACTGACAGAACGCATGAAAGCATTTACTAAGCTATGCCATCAACCTATAGGTTTTATTTTGCGTGAATGGAATCGCTACAAGTAGGCTGAGATCCCAGCTTCAGCAGGCAGTTCCAGGACAGCCGTGGGGAGGAGGCCAGCCTTAGCCCGCTCTGCAACTCAGAACATCTCCGTCTAGAGCGATGGTTCTCAACCTTCCTAATGCTGCAGTCCTTTCGTGCAGTTCCTTCTGTGGTGGCAACCCCCAACCGTACAACTATTTTTGTTGCTGCTCCATAAACTGATAGTTTACTACTGCTATGAATCACCATGCAAATATCTGTTTTCGGGTGATCTTTGGTGACCCCTGTGAAAGGGATGGCCACCCACAGGTTGAGAACCACTGACCTAGAACACATGCATCCCCAGGGGGAACGTTTGCAATGCTTGAACCAGTACAGAGTCCCCTTGGACTGTACACGGGATTTACCTTGCTAAGCCTGCCAGACCTTGGAAGTTCTATCAAGTTCAAAGTGTATTTAATATACCTAACCTCTGAAGAGCGCAGCTCCTGGTAAAGAGCAGGGCACGTGGCCCACGGGGATGGCGACTCGTCGATAGCTTTCTAGAGGAGCATCTCAGTGGGGAGTGTCATTATGGGGTCCATCACAGGCCCTAGAAAAACCTAAATGAAAAGCACGGCTTCTGAGTGCATAAAGTCACGTCATAAGTGAGGAACCCTGGGTCAGGGCCTGCTTACGGGGCAGGAGGGAGGTGGGCCATGCCTGAGACAGAGGCTCCTTAACATCCGCCATCGATCGGGAAGCCACCACAGTCAAAAAAAATCAGCTGATCAAAAACGACAGTTGTTAAGAAATGTGCCGACCACACACAGTCTATCTAAGCATCTCTGGACCAAGAAAATGTTGCCTTGTGTGACTTTAATAAAGGCTGCAAGAGGAACCTCTGGAGAGTAAAACAGAAATCTCAAATCCCCGTGGGACAAACTCATTGATGAAAGGGATTTGAGGAAGAAATAATTGCAGATGCCCGTTACCCTGGCAGTCAGCAATGCAGACAGAGCCTTGCCCAGGATTTAACTGCCGTCAGTACAGAAGCGAGTAAATGGTGACCGGAAGCTCCCATGAGAGAACCTAGTGGGGAAACTCACTCTGGAAGGGTCTGGCTAGTGGGGAGGAAAAATGTTTCATTATAACCTGGATGCTGAGGTTAAGGCAGAAATAAACTGATTCTAAGGGGTTTCTTTTTTTTAAAGTGTATGTGTGCATGTGTATGTGTGTATATATGTATGTATATATGTAAATGTGCCTAAGTATGCATATGCCTACATATGTATATGTGTGTATATATGGAGTGTATGTGTATGCATGTATATATATGTGTATGTGCCTATGATATGTATGTGTGTCTGTGTCTGTGTGTTAGCCTATGTGTGTATGTACCCCAGTGCATGCAAAAATCAGTTCGCTCCTTCCAAAACGTAGTTCTCAAGGACATGACTTAGGTCATCAGGCTTGAGAGCAAATGCCTTGATCCTCTGGGCTCACCCATAGGCCCTCGAAGGGTTGTATCTTAACTAATAATTCCTTAGGCCCACTTGGGAATAAACTTCATTTAGGCTGGATCCTCTCAGAAAAACTTGTTTGGAAGTACACTAAGTTGTGTTGATTCTTCTAGATTTATGTAAATTATATACAAAGGTCTTCAGGATTCCTGTGGACAGAACCCCATTCAGTATTATTTTTCAAAAGATTTTTTTAGTTTTAAAATTGTGAGTATGTGTCTGTGTTGGGGAATGTACGTGCACAAGAGTTCAGGTGCCCACAGAGATCAGAGGCATTAAATCCCCTGGGATTGGAGGCTGACATAGATACTGGGGATTGAATGTGGGTCTTCTGCAAGAGAAGTATGGGTTCTTAACTCCCGAACCACCATCTCTCCAGCCCAATCTGAGGTCAAGGCATAATAAAAGAGAAAAACAGGCTGAGAAACATCAGTGTCAGGGTGTGACTCTCTTCCCATAGCCTTCCTGTAAGGTCTTTCAGTGAAAGCATCGCTCGTTAGGCTGCTCTGGGATCGTGAGATTGGTAGCTTGTACACTTAGGAGCCAGATCCTTGTTTCCCTCCTGCAAAGAAAAAACAGAGAGGCAGCCACTGAGCCTCTAAGGTGCAGGGCACCAGTGCTTCTCTCCACACACAGCCTCTTTGGAGTTTGTCTGAGCCCTCCAAGTGCCAGCCATAGAACTGATGCAAGGAGGTTGGAGGACGCCAAAGCTAGCTGGAGAGCAAAGAACCCTGGGACCTCCCCATATCAAGCCTGCCAAGTCAACGAGGTGTTTATTTTGTTGATTTATCTATGGTTTGCAATACCAAGAATTGAATCAGGGCATGGAAGATGTGTGCATAAGAAATGAGCTACAGACTCTGGTCTTAAAAGATGTATTTCATGTGCGTGTGTGTTTTGCCAGCATGTATGTCTGTGCAGCATATGTGTACAATGCCCACAGAGGCCAGAAGAGGAAGCTGGATCCCCTGGGACTGGAGTTATTTTAAGCTGCTGTGTGGGTGCCGGGAACAGAACCCAGTTAGTCCTTCTGCAAGAGCAGCCAGTGCTCTTAACCTCTCCAAACGATGTTTTAAGCCTTATTCATTTGTTTTTAGTTTTGAAACAAGATTTGTCTATTACGTGGCTCTGGGTGTCCAGTAACTCACTCTGTAGAAGGCTGGCCTCCAACTCAGAGATCCTCCTGCCTCTGCCTCCCTCGTGCTGGGATTAAAGGTGTGTGCTTCCACACCTAGCTCTCCAGCCCTTTATTCTGCTTCTTTGAATGTTTTTATTTTGAGACAGAGTCTCATGAAGTTATCCAAACTGACCTCCTATCTGTAATCCTCCTGCCTCAGCCAACCTCCTAGCTATATTTGTGCAACTACAGGGTAACAGGCTGTGCTACTCCCCCAACTCAATGTGCCTCTTGAACCAATATTAGAACTTCTTTCTATTTTTTTATTTAAAATTCTTGTTAGAGTTTAATTTCATATGTAAGCTTCTTCAGTGTCTGTTTAAACTTGTAAAAATTTCAAAAGAATACAATCATCACAGTTAAGGAGTCAGCTCCACTGGAAAAATGCTTTCCACAGAAGCGTGAGGACCTGAGTTGAGATTCCAGCTGGGTCTGTAATCATGGCAATGGGGAGGCAGAGCCTGCTGGAGCCCTGAAGCTCCCTGTCCAGTCAGTCCAGCAAATCAGTAAACTCCAGGACCAGCTCAAGTCCTTGAGTGGGGGAAACCACCTCTGTTGACCCCTGGCCTCCACATGTGTCTGTGGCTGCGTGTGAACACACAAATATATGTATAGACATTCTTCCCCTTCCTCACACAAAGAATACAAAAATTGGACAAGCCTCTTCGTTTGGGGAGGGGCAATATATGGCTGACAGTGACCTTACTGCTGCCCTCTGATCAGAGAGCAACTATAAGCAAGCTATGAACCATGTGTTAGGATAACCACAAGAAGTAAGTGACGATCGCCCAGTTGTCTGTCTGGGTGCTAGGCCACAGCTGAGTGCTGTACAGGAGGAATGTTCCTCAGATTGCAGAACTCTTGTCCCTAGCAGGGACCGTCCTTCAATCAAATGACGGGCTAACACACCTTAGTCCTTACAGGGCTTCTTGACTGACCATGAGATAGCAATAGTCATGCTTTCCAAAGCACTAGGCCCTCGACAGGCCGTAACGTAGAGAGAGAAGGGAACTCCCCTTGTCATCTACATGAGCCACCAAAAGTATCACTGGATGTAAACAGAGGCAGACATAGGCCTGATCCAGGCACCTGGAGACCAAGCCAGCTTCCCGCTGATGACGTGATCTCAGACAATCTCTAAGCCCTCTGGGTCCCATCAGCAAAATGAGGGTAGATGGTGGCAGCTGCTGCGTTCCCCATAAGACTGAACATCTGAGAGAGCTTCACGACTCACTGACTAAACCACCAGCGTCTTACTGTTCTTGTCAAAAGGTAATGAGAGAATCAAATTGTATCCCATTAAGGAAATATGTTTATAACTAAATTACCTCCGAGAACTTCGTGCTTCCTGGCATGGTCTTTCATTGCTCTCCTAATATGAAATTTACCAGGAAACCTATGTTTTCCTGAGTAGCCAGTAAATATATTTTTGAGACGTTTTATTCTATGACCGCCTTCTTTCGGCCATCTACATGAGATCTGTTGGAGGAGGCCCGAAGCAATTTCTTTTTATTAGAAGGGATAAAAATCGATCAAGTAGCTCAGATGCGTTTCACCGGGAGGAGAGCCATTCTTCATACAAACTCGCCACAAGTCCACGGTCACAAACTCAGCCCAACCAACATGCTCGTGCCCACAAGACCCTACTGGGCCTATGCCTGTCGACCAGATATGGTGGTTACTGTGTCTCAGTTTATTCCCTCTCCCCGTCCTTCTTGCCTGGAATTCACGTGCAACGTTCCCTTCCACATCTGCATCTTCGGTTTTGTTTCTAAACAAAAGCGTTTAGTGCTGAGAGCACAGTTCTGTCCAGGAATAGAGTGAGAGCGTTCGGATGTGTACTTTTACAGATCCTTTACCTTTGGAAAACTTGCTTAATCCCTGTGTGTAGCTGTAAAATTATTAAAAAAAAAAACAAAAAAACAAAACAAACAAACAAACAAACCCAAGCTGTCTTTTACCCTACACTAGATCTGGCACCACGGTACTCCAAGATATCTGGTAGATATCTTCATCTCAATCAGTAAAGTGTCTCACCCAATCTGCTCCATCCCATATCGCATTGCCAGAAACACACATCCCAAGTTCGTGGTGGCCCAGTGTCTCCAGCTGCCCCACACTCTCTTAAACTTAAATCGCCACAAGAAAGAACACACAACACAATAACCTCTGATCCAATTGATAAGATATAATTGCCCACCTAGACATACAAAGCCCTGTACACACCCATCCCTTAAGAACATTCATAACAACCTGTAAATGTGCAGAGAGGAATCTTAACGTCAGCCTCCGTGTTCTCTCTGCGGCTTCCTCCAGTCTCCTCTTCCCTCGAATTTTTCTCCCGCCCATCCTTCCTTCTCGTCCAATGACAGGCCTTGTTCTATCTTGTACCTGCCTTCACCTGTATGACAATCCTACAACTGTGCCTCAATGTTTTCATCTTTAAAAATGGGCATAATAGTTCCAAACATTGAGCTTACTTTACGGCGGTCAGTCTCAACCAGTTAATGTATAAAACTGAACAAGAACAGGCCTAGCTCTGGCTAATCCAAACTTCATATCGGATTCTAAGATAATGTGATCTTCTATGAGTTTGTGGGGTAAGTCGCCCGAGAAGGTGGTTTGACCTAAGTCTGAAAGGAAGCAACTGAAATGACTTGGTAGAAAAAAGATGTGCTGGTTTTCCTTGGCCGCAATCACTTATTCACTCATAATTCTATAATTTGACAAACAAGTGGGTCCAGGCACAGTCTCTGAGCCAAAAGTAGTTATGAGAATGGTCTGATCGAAACTTGTAAACTTGCTGAAAGTGTGTGCATGTGTGTGTGTGTGTGTCTGTGTGTCTGTATATGGTATGTGTGTATGCATGTGTGTGTGCATGCATGTGTATGTATATATATGTGGTGTGTATGAGTATGTGTGCACGTGTATGTGGTGTGTGTATGTGTGTGTGTATGTGATGTGTATGAGTCTGTATGTGGTGTGTGTTGTGGTGTGTGTGTGTCCATGCACGTGCGTGCATATATATGTGATATGTGTGAGTATGTGTGCACATTGTGTATGTAGTGTGTGCATGGGTGTATGTGGTGTATGTGTGCATATGTGTGTATATATATGTGATGTGTGTATGTGGTGTATGTGTGCACATGTGTGTATATGTATGTGGTGTGCATATGTGTGCACCTGTGGGTATGTGGTGTGTGCATGTGTGGATGTGGATGTAGGTGTGGTTTGTGTACATGTGTATATGTGGTGTGTGTGTGTGAGATATGTTTGTGTGTGTGCTCATAACATGATTGTATGATTTTTTAACATGAACTTTGAAGATGAAAATGCCACATTGTAATGTCAAAAGGTTAAACACATAGGATATGGTTGGCAGGTGTGGCTAATCTTTTAGTCATTTACTGGCTGGGCCACTCAGGATGAGGACTTTATATACACTACTGCCATATCAGGAAGCGGTGGGCCAGGGATCTCTCAGTCCTTATGAATTCCCTTGCTCGTCCTATGGTCATGGTGGCTTGTCTTTTTAGAGTGTGCCCAGCTTCCCCCAGAGCAGACCCTCCAGAGGGTCTTTAGCCTGTGTTGAGACTCTCAAGAACTTCACTGTATTTTACTGGTCAAAGAAGTTCCAGGGTGGGTCTCCAGAGGAGGGCTGTGTTTGTCAGCTGTCCACCACTGTAGCAAGCCATAGAGGCAATCAGCTTATAAAGAGGAAAGGTTTCTGCTGGCTCGAGGATTCGCAGATGTCAGCCCCGTTCAGTTGGGAAGGCTATGTCACAGAGGGAGCAGATGATAGCGTGAAGTCGTTCACAGCCAGGGGACAAAAAGAAAGACAGGCTTAAGGGTTCACTGTCCTCTTAAAAGGTACACTTCCAGTGGCCCAAAGCCTCCTCGAGGGTCCCACTGTTCAAAGGCTTCCCTGCCTCCCACCAGCGCCCTCCCAAAGACAGACTGTTTAATACTCAGAACTTCATACCAACAAGTAACAAGAAACTAGAGTTGAGCATGAGTATCAGGAAGCGCGGTTCACTGGGCCCACCGTGAAATGGGCTAACCCGGAGACAAGTCAAAAGGCCTCCCAAGATCAGCTAAGGTGAGCAGAGGAGGCCTGAAACCGGGGCACCACGCTTAAATAGATTTAAATAGAAACGCCACCTGCAGGCTAATTTGGTTCTAAAATAGTTCTTGGCTAGAGGAGGTAGCTCAGTGGTAAGACTTACCTACCATGTGGGCTCGTGGCCAGAACGGCTAAAGAATAACCATGCCATGTCATATACCCCGTGTTAATTAGCTTTCTGTGACTGGGACAGAAACAAACAAACAAACAACCCTGGGAAAATTTAAAGGAGGAAAGATTTATTTTGGCTGACGCTGGGTGGATTCTGGGCTTTAGTGAGACGAACCGTGTGGAAGAAAGTGTGTGGGGGGGGCATATGGTGGAACAGAGTCGCTCACTGCACGGTATCTGGACACCAGCGGGGGTGACAGAGAAGTACCCTTCAAAAGCATGCTCCCCTTGGCCACTTCTTCCAAAGGGCTCAGGCAGTAACACTCCATCGCCAGAGGGTGGCGCTGTCTGAGGAGGTTTCAGAGGCAAGGACTGGAGGAAGTGCGTCACTGAAGGTTTGAGTGTTCACTGCCTTACAAATTCTGTTTCATTTTCGCTGTAGCTGAGCTGTCTCAGTTTCCTGCACGTGCTGCCACGCCTGCAGTTTGCTGCCGTGTTTCTCCACCGTGGTGGACTCACCCTCTGGAACCACGAGCCAAAATAAATTCCTTCTAAATAAATCAATTCGGTCATAGCAACATAAAAGTAGCAAATACAACCCCCTAAGAGCCCATCCCCTAAGAGCCGCTTCTTCGTAGCTTTAACTCCCTTGGGATGCAGTGATTGCTCGACAATGCCGCCATCTAGGAGTTAAGCCTTCGGTACACGAGAGGGATAGTCCGAGTTCAAATGGTGGCATTTCTTAAACTATAAGATTCAAAGATCCAAATTAGGTAATGCAGAGCCCTCAAACCCAAGCACGCCTAGAATCCTTGTCTTGGGGAATTCGAATAATCCTTCTCCAATTCTCTGTCAAATTTGTTTGTTGAGCTCACGTAGAGATTTTTTTCTGTGGCATTCAGTGACGATAATGAAGGCCCTAGGTGAGAATCGACCCGGAGGTTTATTCCTGTGGGCACTCTTTTCCGAGCTCATCGGCAGTATTTTTGTCTCCCCACTTTTGCCTCTTCTGTTTCTCAAAGCATCCTCGTGGCTGTGTTGTCTTGTCTTTCCAAGGGAATAGATTAAGGAAATGTTCTCAATTGAATACACACACACACACACACACACACACACACACACACACACACACACACATATATATATATATACACATACATACACACATATACATATATACATATATACACATATAATACATATATTATATGTGTATGTATATGTATATATGTGTATGTATGTATATGACATATATAACAAATAATTTTCCTTTTCGGTTACCATATTTTTTTTTTAAATGAAAGCAGCTTACTTATAAAGGATGGTAGTTTGTTTGGCGGTGGTCGGGAGGTAGGGACATGCAAATGCATGTGGAGCTGGAGGAGTCTTGGAGACTCTGGGAGCAGGCCTAGAGCAAAGTAGGACTCCTCCCTCTCTGCCCTGGTTCTGCATGTCAGACCCCCACCTCCTCCACCCTTGAGGTAGTCAGGAACCTGGTAGCCAGGTTCCAGGTCAAACTTCCTCTTTCCTTATTAGGTCATGTCCAGCAGCACCTGGAATTCCTCCTTATGCAAATGAGGCGTCTCCAGCACCCAGGCACAGACCAATGATGTACACTCACCCCATAAGCCCTACTCACTCCCTAAATGTTTAAATAGCCGTTCTTTCCCCCAATTAAATGAGCAGCTTAATGTAGCTCAAATGAAACCTGGTCCTCCAGAGTCTGTTCTCGTTTGGTTCACAGCGACCCAAGGTACCCATTCCGCCCTGCCTGTTCCTGCCTTGCCTTCCCTCTCAGGTCACAGGTCTGGTAGCCTGCAATCATGCTTCAGGCTGTGAAGGGACAGGGAGAGGAGTGAGAGCAAGTGCATGGTGTCACCATCCATTGAGCTTTTGATGAAGGCCTTAGGCTGCTTAAAAACATGGAAAGATATCACATTATACCAAGTAGGAGAGCTCAGCCTCCTTCTCCCTTTGTCTTGGTTACTATTCTATTGCCATGACAAAACACTATGACAGAGTTTCCTGGGACTTAGAGTCTTAGACTATGAGTCCATGGCTGTCACGTCACTGAGCCAAGCTGCAGGCAGGTGTGACTCTTGAGCAATATATGAGCGCTCGCATCTGATCCACAAGCACAAGGCAGAGAGGGGTACCTGGAAATGACATGGTTCTTTTTTAAACCTCAAAGCCTACCCTCCTCCAGGAAGGCCACACCTCCTCATCCTTCCCAAACAGTCTACCAACTGTGGACCAAGCATTCATATGAGCCTATGGGGGCTGTTCTCGTTCAAACCATGACTGCCATCACAGAGACCTCGCCATGATCTTAATCCTAATTCCTTCCCAAAGGGCTGGATTCCAAAAGTCATAGCGTGTTATGGGACTGTGTTCCCAATGCATATTCCAAAGACTGTGACCTTGTGTGGTGATCTGCTCCAGAGCTGGGGACGGGTAGGATTCAGCATAGGAATAGATCTGGAGTTGGCGTTAGAGATGTGGTGCCACATTCAATATAATTGTTTAGCCGGGGCTTGGAATCTGTGCCCCTGTACTTCCTCTCTCTCCTGCCCTAGAAATGGAAAGCCCAGGACATTTGTTCTAAGAGTATTCCTCTTCCCTAGAGAGCACTCTGTTCTCTTGTGTCAGTCAGATTTTGGCTACTGTAACAAATCAACTTATAAAGAGGAAATGTTTATTTTGGCTTATGGTTTTACAGAGGTTGCGACCCCTTTGGGCGGGGCCCCATATCAGATATCCTGCATACAGATATTTACATTACAATTTATAGCAGTGGCAAAATTATAGTTATGAAGTAGCAACGCAATAATTTTCTAGTGGAGGGGAGTCACCACATATGAGAAAGTGTATTAAAGGGCCACAGCATTAGGAAAGTTGAGAACCACTGGTCTAGAATGTTCCTACTTGTGGCCAAAGGACCCTGCTGTTTGAATGTTTGCGACACGGCAGCACATCACAGCAAAAGTGTACCCCTTACAGCCTGGAACAAAAGGTGAGAAGTTAGGGTCTTTGCTTCACCCCTTGTGACTTGAAGACATCTCACGAGGCCCCACCTTAAACACTGTCTCCTAATAGTGCCACCCAGGGGTCCAAAGTTTAACACAAAACCATCTGAGGGCAATTTTAGATACAAATTACAGCAACTTAGTAGCAACAAACCGTGCTCACCACAGAAAAGGCGTCACCGGTGATACAATTAATTAGTCAAGAGGACTTAGCCATCTTCCAATCTCATTACCAGACACACGGGTTCCAAAGAAGAAGTGCCAGAAACCCCGCTTGAGGTTACAGCTGAGAGAAACTCAAGACATCTGCCCTTGCCTCTGCCTCCCACGGGACCCCTTTATCACCCGAGTTTGGCACTTAGTTTACTGCTGATTGAAGCCCCTGGCCCCTTTCTTTACCTTCTAATTTCCAAACTTCTCGTGGCACCTTCGGGCTGTACAGTCACCATGGTAAAAGCAGCCTTCCGCTGTCTCACTGGGAGATAACTCCCAGGTGCCTGACTCAGAGGGGAGCTTGGCTCCCAGAGGTGGAGCGCTGCCTGCCAATCACCCCGCACGGAATCACACTCCCCTTGGTTTCCAGAGTTCCCCCCTTCGGACTTGCCTGGAAACAGCTCTGTCCACAGTGGCCCTCCACCGCCGCCGCGGCCTCCTCAGCTGGAAACAACTTCTATCAGAAACTGACATTTAGAAACTATAAAGCCAATTATGGAGCTGGCTGGGAAATGACTGTGACGAGCGTTACCAGAGAGCAAGAAGGGAGAACACATGCACATCGCACATGACCTTTAAGACATAACCTTTGGAAGACAACACTGATAGTAAAATAGCCACGCTCTGGGATTAATCATTTGATAGTTACAGGACTTCAGATGCGACTTTTCTGTTTTGTCAAACTGGGGTGTGTGTGGGGGGGGGTGTATATCAATGTATATCTAGCTATTTCTTCAGGGAAATGTTTTCTCCTCTGCCTTGTATGTCCATCTGCCCTGTAAGGAAGAACCACAGACTGTGTGGTCTGAATGAGAATCATTTTCTTTTCTCATGGTTCCCGGGAGCTCAGAAGTTCAAGAATGGGGGCTCTTGCAGGGCTGGGGTCCCTCGCAGGACTGAGGTCCCTTGAGGCCTCTCTCCTTGGTTTGCAGGTAGCCGTTCTCACAGTCCCTTTGTGTGCATACCACTGGAGTGTCTTATTAGGGTACCAGTCATATTGGGATAGACCTGATCTTATCTAATCACCTCTTTTTTAAAAATTATTTTATGTATATGAATACACTGTCGCTGTCTTCAGACACACCAGAAGAGGGCATCAGATCCCATTACAGAAGGTTGTGAACCATCATGTGGTTATTAGGAATTGAACTCAGGACCCCTGGAAAAGCAGTCAGTGCTCTTTACCGCTGAGCCATCTCTCCAGCCCTAATCTCATCTCTTTAAAGGCCCTTTGGCCTACGAATTTGTCAGGGCCACACTCCAGTCCATAATACTTTGTTGCTGATCCTGAGTTTGAAAGATAGTATCCTTTCTTCCCTGCATTCCTTTGCTGATCTTGGGTTTGAAAGAGAGTATCCTTTCTCTGCATTCCTTCTACTCTATTCCGACGGTATTGAAGCAGGAGTGTGTGGTTCATGGCGGCAGGAACTGTTCAGAGAATGTCAGAAGGGAGAGTACCGCTATGGCTGCTGGTTCAGGCATCCCTGTCTCTGCTTTGTTACTACTTGTGTATTGTTAGAAACAAAGGCACTGGCAAAGGCGGGACTACAGAAACTTGTCATGTGACGCTGCCAACTGGCCAGGTCAGTTCACCTGTAGGATGACTTTTGGCAGGATGGCTAGCCTTGAGTGCCCTGCAAAGACTAGGACCAACTTTGCTTCCCAAAGCAAGGGACACAAAGCTGTGTCCGTAGTTCCTTGATGGAGTTTTGAGCATGCATAGGCCTTGGGTTTGAGCTCAGCACCACCCCTGTCTCTATCCCCCAACCCCAACCAAGAGAAAAGCACAGGTGTATGTGTAGCTGAAACTAGTTGGAGTCACAATCTCTGGAATCGAAGCCCAAAAGGAGGAACAGGATTTAAAGCTTTTCTATAATAGTGTTTTCCCTGTAGTCTATCCAATTTCTTACTGAAGTGATACATAGGATTCCACAGCGCAGTGGAAGCTTGTACAACAGCCACCGATATTTTCTCCAGGTGATAACGTTACAAATTTCTTCTTTAAACTCACCTGCATACTCTGATTGTTTAAAAAAAAAAAGATTGATATGCTTAATGAAAGAACACTCTTTTTCCAAGGATGGAAACATTCTCATGTCATCCTTATTTTAGTCTCTCATTTGCTCCCTGAACACTTGACAGGATGGATATATTGCTTCTTGTCAGTGAGCTTGCAAATCTGTAGTGAGATCTGATGCCCTCTTCTGGTGTGTCTGAGGACAGCTGCAGTGTACTCATATACACATACACATACATACATACATACATACATACATACATACATACATAAATACATAAATACATAAAAGAAAGAGAGTGACTAGAAGGGATGAGGCTGGTGTAGCTGGGGAGACATATTTCCTCCACTGGGATTACAAGTAGTATAGATTTCACTTCTAGGCCACAGCTTGACCTCAGATGGAAAACGTGTTTTGGTAGTTTGAAAACTGATCAAACATACATAGTATTCTTTACTCGCCGTTGCATATTTACACTTTCATTTCTTTTTTTTTTTTTTTTTTTTTTCCGGAGCTGGGGACCCAAACCCAGGGCCTTGTGCTTGCTAGGCAAGTGCTCTACCACTGAGCCAAATCCCCAACCCCTACACTTTCACTCTTAATAGAAACAGGAAAAAGCACCAGCAAGTAACACTTTTTTTACCCTTCATTTATGCCAAGAACTACTTAAATAATTTAGTTTCCTGATTATTCCATAATAAATCTTGAAGTGGATGAGACTACATTGCCTTTGCAGGGTGAGTACCTTAAATACCTCTCTCGACACATAATGGCAAGTGGAATTATTTACACAGTTGAAGGAAATTTCTAAGAGTGAATATATGTGGGGCAGGGGAAGCTTGGTAAGGTTGAATGGGTTCGGAAGCCCTGGCACCTCATACCAGAGGTCGATAGGTGTTTCACCTGCTCTGGACCTATCACGTGACCACAGCACTCTACAGAGAGGATCGTGACAATTAGTCACATAGGGGCAGTGCCCCAAGCCCCTTCACATGCAGGTAAGGCATCTCTAACCTCTTAGACCAAGACAATAGAAGGCATCTGCTGTCACACCCCCAAATCACCCCAAAATGTATGTAAGATCCTATCCTGAAGGAATAAAGTTGTGAAATCTTCTGAGAGCCTCTGTCATATTAGAGCTGTAACGCTTCCTGGGGCAAGAGCTGTAAGATTCAAACTTTGAGGACGAAGGCTGCCTTAGGCAAACACCAGGTGACTGGGACTATGATACGCTTTCCAAAGTATTTAGGATAACACCCTGTTTCAGGAAATGAGCTAACTGCCCTTAGCAGTCCCCCATCCAAGTGAATGAGCTAACAGCGGTAAGGGCTGGATGCTGCACCACTCCCTTTTCGTGCCAAAGGTATCTCCCCACCAAGGACCTCCAATGAATTCAAAGGACAATAGGTGGCCACCAATGAATTCAGAAGGTAATAAGCCCCCCTCTCCCCAATGAGAAATAACCAACTCATGCTCTAACCTAGAGCCTATACCCTGGAACAGTATAAACAGTGTGGGCTTTTGTTCTTCGGGGTCACCTCTGTCCCAATTACAGGGCCACACCAATGCACTGGATCACTAAACCTCTTGCTTGATTGCATTGCTCTCCGTCTCCGTGCTTTCGTGAGTGGGACCTCCCGGACGTAGGGCTGATCGGGTCCTACAGAGCTGGCTGCTGCAAGCTTTGTCCAGGCCCACCACAGTCACTTCCTGTCTGACCTCGGTTCTAGCCACACCCCCAACCCCACCAGAGCAGCATTGGTGGTCAAGCTTCCCCTCCCTGCTCGAGGAGCAGAGGCACTCCATGCTTGCGCCAGCCTGACCGCTGAGCCTGACCACTCTGGAGCAGCAACAGCTGAGAAGAGAGCTGAGACTCCCTCAGTCTGACTTCACTCTACCCTTTAGAGAGTGCAACTCCTTGACCGATCCAGCTGAACCAGAGCCTCCCCTACTACCGCCACTCCCAGCCCCGCCCCCAGATCGCTGAGGATAACTTCCGGTATACAGACTGTCAAATATACCTATTTATCAAGTTTTACTCAGTGGAATCCTTCTCTCATGTGTTGGGAATCATGATCCAGGGCACATCCGATAATGTTAGAGCAGTGAGTCTGAGGCTTTCCGTTTTAAAAAGTCTTCTACAGTACAAAAATCTTTGTTTAATTATTGACTAAGGGGATGGAGCAATGGATCAGCAGTTAAGAGAACTGGCTGCTCTTCCAGAGAAGCCAAGTTCTGTTCCCAGCAGCCACAAGACAGCCCTCAACCATCTATAACGCCAATTTCAGAAGCTCTGAGGCCCTCCTCTGGCCACACAGTCACAGCATGCACATGGTACAGATTCATGCAGGCGAAACACACCGTACACACACGTAACAGTCAAAATAAATAAATAACTTTTTTTTTTTTTGGCTAAAATGGCTTTTGAAAGCTTAAATTAAAATTAAGGCAAAACATCTTAGAGAAGACATTTCCCAATTGCTCCCTAAAGTTTCATTTTAATCCGTATTTCCTATGGTTGATCTACAAACCTCTGACGGCTGACCTGAGGGCTTCGCACAATGCTAAACTCAGGTTCTACCACTAACTCGTATTTCTCAATTTTTTTTTTTTGTTCTTTTTTCGAGCTGGGGATCCAACTCAGGCCTTGCGCTTCCTAGGCAAGCGCTCTACCACTGAGCTAAATCCCCAACCCCGTATTTCTCAAATTTTAACTAGACTTACAAAAATAGGTTCGTTTTGTTTTGTTGAGGCAATATCTCACTCTAACCCTTTACATTGTTCTCTCTCTCTCTCTCTCTCTCTCTTTTTCAAACTCAGACTTCACAGATATCTGCCAGTCCCAGCGGTTCAAATAACTTGTCTACATATTCTTCTACTGTGAAGGAATTTTGTGATCAGAGCCCACTTTCTTCTGCCAAACTGGGGAAGAAGACATCGTCTTCCCCAGATTACAAATGGCAGCCCCATGTCTGATGCCGGGGGTCAGCTGCTCAGTGGGGCTTTCTGAGCTGAGGCTCTGAGGATCTGTGGACAGCTCGCCTGCCTGCCGACATTCATCTTTTCCCATCGTTCAGGACACTGACGCAAGTTCCAGCACAAATTTTCTTTGATTTGGATCCGTGTACATTTGGTCCCAGCTGTGATGGGGGTGGGAACAGGGGGTGTTGAGAGCCTCTCAGGTTGAGACTCCCTTACTACACCGTACTTCTGCTGCTTTCTGCACAGGCTGCACCGCTTGGGGTCTGTAGCTGGCACTAGGACACAACAGTGGGTTTCACGTTCCTTGGTCCTCTCGTGGTCCCAGTGCTTTGCTTTTCTGGGCAGTGGCAGGGACAGGGGATGCTGGACACTGCGTGTCTCTCAGCCAAGACCCTTGGACGAAGTTTCTGTTGCTGGGTCTGCAGTTTGCTGCGTTCCACTCTTTCCTAGGCATGCTGAAACCAGCCACCTACTCAAGTGCCCAGCAGTGTGAAATCTCTCTTCCCCCAAACTCCTGCCTCACCGTCAACAGATGAGGCCAAGCAGAGAATAGATTCCATGACAGGCAGGGAGACAAGCATACATCTAGATATGCGTAAAGGAAAAAAAAAAAAGATGAAGAGCAATGACCCAGATTCCAGGGAACTCTAGAAGATGTTGGGAGAGCTAACCTAAGAATCCATGGAGCAAGGAAGGGGTTGAGATAAAGTCTAAAGACTTAGATAATGCATTCAATAGAATTATAGTCTTGATTTCCCCCAGCCTAGAGAAAGAAATCAACTTCTAAAACCTCCAAATACAAGGGGATTTTGAACTAGTCAAGATGTTTAAAAAAATACAAAACAAGGGAACAATACACTAAAAACCATAAGAGAGAATTTTGTGTTTCGAATGTGAATGGCCCCCATGGGCACATGTATTTGGATAGTTGGTCCCTAGCTGGTGGAACTGTTTGGGAAGGATCAGTAAGTGTGGTGTTGATGGAGGACATGTGTCATAGGTTTTAAAAGCCCATGCCAGGCATATACTCTCTCTGTGTCTCTGCCTCTCTGTCTCTGTCTCTCTGTGTCTCTATCTCTGTCTCTCTCTGTGTGTGTCTGTTTCTGCCTCTCTCTCTCTCTCCCTCTCTCCCTCTCTCCCTCTCTCTGCCTTCTGCCTATGGATCAGATGTAAGCTCTCAGCTACTGCTCCAGCACCATGCCTGCCTCCCTACCATCACACTTCTCACCATAATGATCTGGACTAACCCTCTGAAATTGTAAGCAAGCCTCCAGTTAAATGGTTCTTTTCTTTGTTGCCTTAAGACAGAGGAAATGCTAACTCAGCCACAAAGACAGAAATACAATTATAGCAGACCTTTTACCAACAATCCTAGGAGCCAAGAAAGCACAGAACTACCAACCAGGATGGCTGTGTTCAGCAAAGTTATCTCTCAAAATTGGTGGAGACATAAAAATGTTTTAAGACAAGCACACTTCAAGGCAATTCGTGAACGCTAAGTCAGTGTGCCAGAAGATCCCCCAGAGGAGTACTATACGCAAAGGAAAAAGGAAGACAGTTCGATCCATGAGAACAGTCAAGGATGCATTTTATGAGAGAAACCGATGAAGAGAGGGAAGCTGGGAAAGAACCAATCAAAACAGGAGAGCAGCAAAGCCCGCCTCCTGACAGTGAGGAAAAGAACCTGGGGTCCACCAGAGAGCAACCAGCAAAGCAGGGGGCAAGCAAAGTTCATGACAAGTTTGCGTGCGAACAGATTCATGTCTCCAGTGAGAAGACAAAAATTGGCTGGCTGGTTTATAAAAATCTATTAACTTGCTGCTGTCCCTAAGACATTCGCAGAAGGAGCAAAGAAATGGAAGTTGGGAGCCAGCTTTCTAGCAAATGGATGCTGTCAGCAAGCTGGGGCAGTGGCTCTCATATCTAATTAAAGAGACCTCAAAGCACTATTAACAGGATAAAATGCCCGTACACATTGATTAAGGCGACAATTCACCAGACAGACCTAACTTCTTTTATAAACAGGAGGGAGAAGCTAGGAGATTTCTAGGAGTTCAAGGATAGCCCGATCTACACAGTGAGTTCCAGGCCAGCCCCTCCAATAACATATTTGTAAAGTATTCTATATTCTTAGTCCTTGGGGAAAAGGGGAAATGCCACCGAATGGCTGCCATCAGAAAACAGAAGAAGCAAATGCTGCTAAGGGCGGGGAGAGAACAACCTGCTTCTGCCACTGGGACTGCAAACTGGAGTGGCCCCTGTGAAATTAGCATGGAGGTTTCTCGAAATCTAACAACTACCACGTGGCCCAGCTCTATTGCTCCAGGACAGAAGACGGAAGGACTCTGTGAGCTGCGCTAAGGCTTTACACACTCATGTTTATTGGTATTCGATTCACAATAACGAGGAAATAGAATCAGCCTAGGCGTCCATAACCTGATGAATTGATAATGAATCATGCTTGATAGGAATTGGAAATGTGGCACTATACACAATGAGTTTTAGTCAGCCATAAGGAAAAGGAGATGTGGAAATTTTCAGGGAAATGGATGGATCTGGAAATTCTTACTAAGTGAGGAGTCCCAGACTCCAAAAAGACTGCCCTTCCATTCTCCTAGGCAGACGCTAGCTTCTACTTGTCATCCACGTGTATTTATGGAGGCGTTGGTTTCAGGACAGGACATGAAACTAGAAGGAGGAACACAGGAGGGAGAAGGGGATTTTTAAGGAAGGGGTGGGGAGGGTGATGGAACCCAGGTGACAAGGAAATAGAGCATTCTGGGTAGAAACACATAAGGCGGGGCAGGGTGAGTGACAGGAGAGACTGCAGAGTGGGAGGAAACAAAGTATATAGGAAAATGCCAGGATGAGGCAAGTTACTTTGTATGCTAATTAAAAAAAATGAAGGGTTTCCCTGTCTCCGTTCTGTGTTGTAGCCTCAGCTACGTCTCTCTTGGTGGCCTCCTGGCTTCCTGTTTAAATGCACAGGAAGAAGAGAGGCACATTCAGTTCAAGTGGGGTTTTATTTGAGACACCGTGGAAGAGAACTGCTTTTCTTTTGGGGACGTAGACCGAGTAGGAAGGTCAGCTGCGTGCTTTCTCTGCCTCTCTGAGGTAGCAGGCTCTCACCTGGTAAAATCGAACGTTTGAGACTTTGCTAAAACCACATCAGGAATCGGTTTCATTGATGCAACAAATGCATGAGGAAAGAAACTCAAGGAAGGGTTTGCTTGGGTTCACAGTTCGAGGGTCCAGTGCATCATGGTGGGGGGAAGTCACTGCAGCAGAAGCTCCGGGCAGCTGGTCGCATTGACCCGCACTCAGGAAGCCGGCCCAGGTGAAGGGTCACATGCAGCTTTCTCCTTTCTATGATGTCCAGGACCCCAGCCTGTGGAATGCTGCTGCCCAAAGTGGGCTGGGTTTCCCCACCTCAATTAATTTAGATAAGTCTTCGCAGGCATAAGAGGCTGTGGTTCCATGGTTACTCTACATGTCATCAAGCTGACAGTTAAGATTAAGTATCACTTGTCCCTTCCCCCCAGTTTGTTTTCTAAGTGCTGTTCTCCTTTGGATGGGGGGGGTGGGAGAGAAACAATCTCTTGTGCTACAAAATAAAATAGAGGGGGCCATGAAAAAGACTACCAGGACCCCATTAATGGGTGACCCTGACCAAATTGAGAATAACTTGAACAATAAAAAGAATGGGGGTTGTGTGTGTATCGAGATGGCTCAGTTAGTGTGGTGGTTTGAATATGCTTGGCCCAGGGAGTGGCACTATTAGGAGGTGTAGTCTTGTTGGAGTAGGTGTGTCCTTGTTGGAAGAACTGTGACACTGTGGGGATGGGCTTAGAGACACTCCTCCTAGCTGCCTGGGAGACAGTCATTCTTCTCCTAGCAGCCTGCATTCAGATCAAGATGTAGAACTCTCGGGGTTGGGGATTTAGCTCAGTGGTAGAGCGCTTGCCTAGCAAGCACAAGGCCCTGGGTTCGATCCCCAGCTCCGGAAAAAAAAGAAAAGAAAAAAAAAAGATGTAGAACTCTCTGCTTCTCCCATGCCGTGCCTGCCTAGATGCTACCATGCTCCCACCTTGATGATAATGGACTGAATCTCTGAACCTATAAGCCAGCCACAACTAAATGTTGCCCATTATAAGTGTCGCCTTGGTCATGGTATCGGTACACAGTAATGGAAACCCTAACTAAGACAGTGGGTAAGAGCACTTGCTGATCTTCCAGAAGACACAAGTTCAAATCCTGCACCCACATCAGGAAGCTCACAACTGTCTGACCACAGCTTTATGAAACCCATTGCCTTCTTCAAGCCTCTGCAGGTACTTATGCACATATGTAGCATAATGCATGCACATAAATAATAAGCAAGTGTTAACTATTTATTAAAATAGGAGACCATGAGTCCATAATAAGATAAATACAGCCAAGAGAAAGAATAAGAGGAAAATTGAGTTAATATTTATTTAATAGTCTAATCCCTGGTAGCTGATAGAGAAGTTTTGGGGGGTGGTAAGATATCAGATCACTTTTGCAGAAGGTACCAGTCACATGCAAAGTGAGACCTGATGACTATAACCAGGGAAAAAAACCAAACGCACCTGGTGGATACAAACCACGTGACCACACTTGACCTTTTCTGTGTGACCGTAAGGACACACAGAGCTAGAAACATTGTTATAGCGGAAAGCTAGAAACATTGTTGTAGCAAAGCGCTAGAACTGTTGCTGGAGTGTTCCACCCAGGAGTCCAGAGTCACGGCTCTAGGTGGTAATGAGGGGGCACTGAACACACAAAGTGTACAATCATCCTGCCTGATGAAAGGCCCGAGCCAGGAAACAATGAGGTAGCATGGCCTGCAGAGCTGTTCTACATTTCTGTTTATGCAAGGCTTAGCTCCATGTGCAATTCCCACACTTGACGCGGTCTAGTAAGGACCCCAGCTCTAGTCCCTGCGGCTTCTTGAATTTTGCTATATTAAGTCACCACTACCACCACCACCACCACCACCATCATGTGAAAAATACTGACAAGAGGCAGTTTTAAAAGAGATAAGCTTCCTTTTGTCTCACAGTTTTACAGGCTTCCGTCTGCTGCTTCTATTGTCATGGGGCCTGTGAGGAGGATGGTCGTGCCAGTCAGCATATGAGAGAGTGAACCAGCTCCCCTTAATGTGAACAGAGGGGAGATGGGCAGACAATGTTCTGAGCATAAGATACACAGCCCCAACTGTGTATCTACTTCCAATCCAGCCTCCTAACTACTTTTCACCTCCCCACAACCTCCATAATGTCTTCCAGTCCTGTATCC